>NW_027253708.1:5000-13109 GCF_044704955.1 Pristiophorus japonicus
GTCGGAGGGGCGGTGCTGAGGGAGCGGCGCACTGTCGGAGGGGCAGTACTGAGGGAGTGCCTCACTGTCGGAGGGGCAGTACTGAGGGAGCGCCGCACTGTCGGAGGGGCAGTGCTGAGGGAGTGCTGCACTGTCGGAGGGGCAGTACCGAGGGAGCGCCGCACTGTCGGAGGGGCAGTACCGAGGGAGCGGCGCACTGTCGGAGGGGTCGTCTTTCGGATGAGACGTTAAACCGAGGCTCCATCTGCTCTCTCAGGTGAGCATAAAAGATCCCACGGCATTATTTGGAAGAAGAGCGGGGGAGTTCTCCCCGGTGTCCTGGGGCCAATATTTATCCCTCAATCAACATAACAAAAGCAGATTATCCGGTCACTATCACATTGCTGTTTGTGGGAGCTTGCTGTGCGCAAATTGGTTGCTGTGTTTCAAAAGTACTTCATTGGCTGTAAAGTGCTTTGAGACGTCCGGTGGCCGTGAAAGGTGCTATATAAATGCAGGTCTTTCTTTAATATCTGCAGCGAAGTCCCCCTCCAATCTCAGCGCCAATATCCGTCACTCCGCTGGACAAAAACCCGCCAGAACGAAGAGAGCGGGGCCTCGACTACCGTACATCGCAGCTCACAGAAAAAGGGTGGGATTCGCCAGGGCCCTTTTTTGTGTTTTTGTATTTATTTTTTGGGGGGGTTTTTTTGGGCACTAAAACCATAATTTACAAGTGCCCCCCTATAAAAGGGGAGGGGGACACTAAAACCCGGCAATTAAAACAAATTAAACTTTAAAACATATAAAATCAAATTAAGATTAGGTTGCCGGGGGTGATGATGCACTCCAGTCCCTCCGGCGCCCACCTCTCGCGGAAGGCCGCGAGTGTACCGGTGGACACCGCGTGCTCCATCTCCAGGGACACCCTGGCTCGGATGTAACCGCGGAAGAGAGGCAGGCAGTCGGGGCTGAACGACCCCCTCGACCGGCTGATGGCCCCCTTGGCCAGGCCCAGGAGCAGTCCTACGAGGAGGCCCTCGGACCTGCCCGCTCCCCTCCGCACAGGGTGCCCAAAGATCAGGAGTGTGGCACTGAAGTGCAGCCAGAGGGATTCGCCAGGCTGCCAAACATCCCACAGGCAGCTGGGCTTAATCATTGAATAGTACGGCACAGGAGGCCATTCGGCCCATCGCGCCGATTCCAATTTCACCTCTGCAAGCTGCCAATATGGCACTTTACCTGGGAATCTTTAAGTTAAATCCCCATCCCCTCCCCAATCCCTGTCGGAAGGCACTTGGTGATGACACAAATTGTCCTGCTCCCCAATTCCGCCCCCCCCTCCCCCACACACAGCTGAAATCCTGAACTCACAGAGGAGAGATCTGCACCCCACACAGCGCGGTTTAGCGTGTCAATTCACCCTCTTCACAACTACTCTTCAAAGTCTTGTATTCAAAGAGGTGATCAAAACCCCTTCATCCCCACACAAACATACTCTCGGGCAGTTGGGTGAAATTCTGAGACGATCCCATTAAAATCGACCAACTAGGACACCCACCATGTTTCAAGGAGAGAAAGCAGAAATGGGGTACTGAAGGAAGGATCAGCCATGAACTCATTGAATGGTGGTGCAGGCTCGAAGGGCCGAATGGCCTACTCCTGCACCTATTTTCTATGTTCCGATCACAGAACGAGCAAGAGCTTTATACGATCCCTCACCTCAACCTTCCCCACGAAGCATGCATTTCAGGGATGGAGGAGAAGCAATAGCTATGTTCTTCAAATTCCCAACCTCCGTATCATTGGAACTGGGAGAATATAACGTCAGGTATGCTTTGGAAAGGGTGCAGTGCCGCTACACGACCACTGGAGGTCACCAGCACACCTTGCAACACACACAAGCCATGGGTGCTTTTCATAACTCTCCCACAGAGAGAGAGAGAGAGAACAGAGAGAGAGAGAGAGAGACACACACAGAGAGAGAGAGAGACAGAGAGAGAGACAGAGAGAGAGAGAGAGACACACACAGAGAGAGAGAGACAGAGAGAGAGAGAGAGAAACACAGAGAGAGAGAGAGAGACACAGAGAGAGAGAGAGACAGAGAGAGAGAGAGAGAGACAGAGAGAGAGAGAGAGACAGAGAGAGAGAGACACACACACAGAGAGACACAGAGAGAGAGAGACAGAGAGACAGACAGAGAGAGAAACATAGACATAGAAACATAGAAAATAGGTGCAGGAGTAGGCCATTCGGCCCTTCGAGCCTGCACCGCCATTCAATGAGTTCATGGCTGAACATTCAACTTCAGTACCCCATTCCTGCTTTCTCGCCATACCCCTTGATCCCCCTAGTAGTAAGGACCTCATCTAACTCCTTTTTGAATATATTTAGTGAATTGGCCTCAACAACTTTCTGTGGTAGAGAATTCCACAGGTTCACCACTCTCTGGGTGAAGAAGTTCCTCCGCATCTCGGTCCTAAATGGCTTACCCCTTATCCTTAGACTGTGACCCCTGGTTCTGGACTTCCCCAACATTGGGAACATTCTTCCTGCATCTAACCTGTCTAACCCCGTCAGAATTTTATATGTTTCTATGAGGTCCCCTCTCATTCTTCTGAACTCCAGTGAATACAAGCCCAGTTGATCCAGTCTTTCTTGATAGGTCAGTCCCGCCATCCCGGGAATCAGTCTGGTGAACCTTCGCTGCACTCCCTCAATAGCAAGAATGTCCTTCCTCAGGTTAGGAGACCAAAACTGTACACAATACTCCAGGTGTGGCCTCACCAAGGCCCTGTACAACTGTAGCAACACCTCCCTGCCCCTGTACTCAAATCCCCTTGCTATGAAGGCCAACATGCCATTTGCTTTCTTAACCGCCTGCTGTACCTGCATGCCAACCTTCAATGACTGATGTACCATGACACCCAGGTCTCTTTGGACCTCCCCTTTTCCTAATCTGTCACCATTCAGATAATAGTCTGTCTCTCTGTTTTTACCACCAAAGTGGATAACCTCACATTTATCCACATTATACTTCATCTGCCATGCATTTGCCCACTCACCTAACCTATCCAAGTCGCTCTGCAGCCTCACAGCATCCTCCTCGCAGCTCACACTGCCACCCAACTTAGTGTCATCCGCAAATTTGGAGATACTACATTTAATCCCCTCATCTAAATCATTAATGTACAGTGTAAACAGCTGGGGCCTCAGCACAGAACCTTGCGGTACCCCACTAGTCACTGCCTGCCATTCTGAAAAGTACCCATTTACTCCTACTCTTTGCTTCCTGTCTGACAACCAGTTCTCAATCCATGTCAGCACACTACCCCCAATCCCATGTGCTCTAACTTTGCACATCAATCTCTTGTGTGGGACCTTGTCGAACGCCTTCTGAAAGTCCAAATATACCACATCAACTGGTTCTCCCTTATCCACTCTACTGGAAACATCCTCAAAAAATTCCAGAAGATTTGTCAAGCATGATTTCCCTTTCACAAATCCATGCTGACAGAGAGACAGACAGACAGAGAGAGACAGACAGAGAGAGACAGACAGAGAGAGACAGACACACACAGAGAGACACACACACACAGAGAGACACACACACACAGAGAGGGGGGAGTAAGGGAGTCCCACACACACAGACCCTCACCCCAGTCTCTCCCCCACCCCCCACTGACCCAAGTCTCTCTCCCCCCCCCCACTGACCCCAGTCTCTCTCCCCCCCCACTGACCCGTCTCTCTCCCCCCCCCCACTGACCCCAGTCTCTCTTCCCCCCCCCACAGACCCCAGTCTCTCTTCCCCCCCCCCCACAGACCCCAGTCTCTCTTCTTCCCCACCCCACCCCCCCACAGACCCGTCTCTCTCTCTCTTCCCCCCCCCCCACAGACCCCAGTCTCTCTCTCCCCCCCCACCCACAGACCCGTCTCTCTTCTTCCCCACCCCCCCACCCACAGACCCCAGTCTCGCTCTCTCTCTCTCTCCCCCCCCCCCCCCCCGCAACCATAGACCCCAGTCTCTCTCATAAGAACCTAAGAATGAGGAACAGGAGTAGGCCATCGAGCCCCTCGAGCCTGCTCCGCCATTCAACAAGATCATGGCTGATCTGGCCGTGGACTCAGCTCCACTTACCCGCCCGCTCCCCATAACCCTTAATTCCCTTATTGCTTAAAAATCTATCTATCTGTGATTTGAATACATTCAATGAGCTAGCCTCAACTGCTTCCTTGGGCAGAGAATTCCACAGATTCACAACCCTCTGGGAGAAGAAATTCCTTCTCAACTCGGTTTTAAATTGGCTCTTCCGTATTTTGAGGCTGTGCCCCCCTAGTTCTAGTCTCCCCCACCAATGGAAACAACCTCTCTGCCTCTATCTTGTCTATCCCTTTCATGATTTTAAATGTTTCTGTAAGATCACCCCTCATCCTTCTGAACTCCAATGAGTAAAGACCCAGTCTACTCAATCTATCATCATAAGGTAACCCTCTCATCTCCGGAATCAGCCTAGTGAATCGTCTCTGTACCCATTCCAAAGCTAGTATATCCTTCCTTAAGTAAGGTGACCAAAACTGCACGCAGTACTCCAGGTGCGGCCTTATCAATACCTTATACAGTTGCAGCAGGACCTCCCTGCTTTTGTACTCCATCCCTCTCGCAATGAAGGACAACATTCCATTTGCCTTCCTGATTACCTGCTGCACCTGCAACCTAACTTTTTGGGAAGAGTTTCATGCACAAGGACCCCCAGGTCCCTCTGCACCTCAGCATGTTGTAATTTCTCCCCATTCAAATAATATTCCCTTTTACTGTTTTTTTTTCCCCAAGGTGGATGACCTCACACTTTCCGACATTGTATTCCATCTGCCAAACCTTAGCCCATTCACTTAACCTATCTAAATCTCTTTGCAGCCTCTCTGTGTCCTCTACAAAACCCGCTTTCCCACTAATCTTTGTGTCATCTGCAAATTTTGTTACATTGCACTCTGTCCCCTCCTCTAGGTCATCTATGTATATTGTAAACAGTTGTGGTCCCAGCACCGATCCCTGTGGCACACCACTAACCACTGATTTCCAACCGGAAAAGGACCCATTTATCCCGACTCTCTGCTTTCTGTTCGCCAGCCAATTCTCTATCCATGCTAATACATTTCCTGACTCCTCGTACCTTTATCTTCTGCAGTAACCTTTTGTGTGGCACCTTATCGAATGCCTTTTGGAAATCTAAATACACCACATCCATCGGTACACCTCTATCCACCATGCTCGTTATATCCTCAAAGAATTCCAGTAAGTTAGTTAAACATGATTTCCCCTTCATGAATCCATGCTGCGTCTGCTTGATTGCACTATTCCTATCTAGATGTCCCGCTATTTCTTCCTTAATTATAGTTTCAAGCATTTTCCCCACTACAGATGTTAAACTAACCGGCCTATAGTTACCTGCCTTTTGTCTGCCCCCTTTTTTGAACAGAGGCGTTACATTAGCTGCTTTCCAATCCGCTGGTACCTCCCCAGAGTCCAGAGAATTTTGGTAGATTATAACAAATGCATCTGCTATAACTTCCGCCATCTCTTTTAATACCCTGGGATGCATTTCATCAGGACCAGGGGACTTGTCTACCTTGAGTCCCATTAGCCTGTCCAGCACTACCCCCCTAGTGATAGTGATTGTCTCAAGGTCCTCCCTTCCCACATTCCCGTGACCAGCAATTTTTGGCATGGTTTTTGTGTCTTCCACTGTAAAGACCGAAGCAAAATAATTGTTTAAGGTCTCAGCCATTTCCACATTTCCCATTATTAAATCCCCCTTTTCATCTTCTGAGGGACCAACATTTAGTCACTCTTTTCCATTTTATATATCTGTAAGAGCTTTTACTATCTGTTTTTATGTTTTACGCAAGTTTACCTTCGTAATCTATCTTCCCTTTCTTTATTGCTTTTTTAGTCATTCTTTGCTGTTGCTTAATATCTTCCCAATCCTCTAGTTTCCCACTAACCTTGGCCTTTGATTTGATACTTTCCTTTATTTCCTTGGTTATCCACAGCTGGTTATCCCTTCTCTTACCGCCCTTCTTTTTCACTGGAATATATTTTTGTTGCGCACTATGAAAGAGCTCCTTAAAAGTCCTCCACTGTTCCTCTCTCTCTCCCCCCCCCACCCACAAACCCCAGTCTCTCTCTCTCTTCCCCCCCGCCCAGACCCCAGTCTCTCCACCACCCCACCCCCCCCGACCACAGACCCCAGTCTGTCCACCCCCCCCCCCCCCGACCACAGACCCCAGTCTCTCCAGCCCCCACCCACAGACCCCAGTCTCTCCACCACCCCCCCCCCGACCACAGACCCCAGTCTGTCCACCCCCCCCCCCCCCACCCACAGACCCCAGTCTCTCCACCACCCCCCCCCCACCCACAGACCCCAGTCTCTCCACCCCCCCCCCCCCGACCACAGACCCCAGTCTGTCCACCCCCCCCCCCCCGCCCACAGACCCCAGTCTCTCCACCCCCCCACCCCCCCCGCCCACAGACCCCAGTCTCTCCACCCCCCCACCCCCCCCCCCCGACCACAGACCCCAGTCTCTCCACCACCCACCCCCCCCCCCGACCACAGTCTCTCTTCCCCTCCCGCCCCCCCACCCACAGACCCCAGTCTGTCCACCCCCCCCCCCGACCACAGACCCCAGTCTCTCCACCACCCACCCCCCCCCCCGACCACAGACCCCAGTCTCTCTGTCTCTCTTCCCCTCCCGCCCCCCCACCCACAGACCCCAGTCTGTCCACCCCCCCCCCCGACCACAGACCCCAGTCTCTCCACCCTCCACCCCCCACCCCCCCCCCCCGACCACAGACCCCAGTCTCTCCACCCCCCCCCCCCCGACCACAGACCCCAGTCTCTCTCCCCCCCCCGACCACAGACCCCAGTCTCTCTCCCCCCGCCCCCTTGCAAGTGCTGTTAATCTGAGATAAAGATCAGGAACAGCTCACCAGGCCCTGGAATCTGTAAAGAGACGAAAGGCAAGCTGATGGTGCACGAGATTCGGACTGATCCCTCGGTGTATTTCAGGTTTTATTGTGTACCAATATTTGGCCCAAATGATGGCGTTCCCCACTGATCTGCAGCAGCAGTCTCTCCCTCAGCCCCCGCGGTTCACGCCTTGCACACTTCACCCACACACGCAAATGTGTAAGGAGTGGGTGAGGCATGAGCGAGCCGCAAATCAACAGGGGATTCACCGAACGGTGCCCGGTGATAACCACGTGGGTTCAGAACACCAGACATCAACGCACCAGGTGTTGGGTGACAGCCACTTGATGCCGAGCTCGCGACAGGGAACCAGCAAGGTGGACGCTCACGTTGGTGCGTCTGTCCTCCCAGGGGATTTGTAGGATCTTGCGGAGACAACGTTGGTGGTATTTCTCCAGCGACTTGAGCGTCCTCGACCAGGCCAACATCCCCAGCATCGAAGCACTGACCACACTTGATCAGCTCCACTGGGCAGGGCCACATTGTCCACATGCCCGACACGAGACTCCCAAAGCAAGTGCTCTACTCGGAACTCCTTCACGGCAAACGAGCCAAAGGTGGGCAGAGGAAACGTTACAAGGACACCCTCAAAGCCTCCCTGATAAAGTGCAACATCCCCACCGACACCTAAAAATCCCTGGCCAAAGACCGCCCTAAGTGGAGGAAGTGCATCCGGGAGGGCGCTGAGCACCTCGAGTCTCGTCACCGAGAGCATGCAGAAACCAAGCGCAGGCAGCGGAAGGAGCGTGCGGCAAACCAGTCCCACCCTCCCCTTCCCTCAACCACTGTCTGTCCCACCTGTGATTCTCGTATTGGGCTGTTCAGCCCCTAAGAACTCATTTTTAGAGTGGAAGCAAGTCTTCCTCACTTCCGAGGGACTGCCTATGATGATGATAAAGTGTCCGCCATCATTACTATAAACAGCTCGGGAGCGTTACTGAGCTCCCAGTAACCAACTTTCAACGCACCATTTCCCCCAAACAGAATCCACAAGCCTTACCTGCTGTATTTTTAAAATATTTATTACATTTAGATTGGGGTGTCCCCAAAAAAACCTCAGGGATAGACTTGGCTCAGAATCTACATTCCCATGCCATAGGAT
>NW_027253709.1:0-13068 GCF_044704955.1 Pristiophorus japonicus
CCCCTCCCCTCCCCCCGGGACACTCGCCCCTCTCCCCGGGACACTCTCCCCTCCCCTCTCCTCGGGACACACTCCCCTACCCGCGGAGACACTCTCCCCTCCCCCATGGACAGTCTCCCCTCCTCCCGGGACACTCTCCCCTCCCCTCCCCTCGGGACACTCTCCCCTCCCCTCTCCTCGGGACACACTCCCCTACCCGCGGAGACACTCTCCCCTCCCCCGGGACACTCTCCCCTCCCCCCGAGACACACTCCCCTACCCCGAGATACTCTCCCCTCCCCCGAGACACTCTCCCTCCCCCCGTGACACTCTCCACTCCCCCGAGACACTCTCCCCTCCCCCCGAGACACTCTCCCCTCCCCCCGAGACACTCTCCCTCCCCCCGTGACACTCTCCCCCACCCCCGTGACATTGTCCCCTCCCCCCGAGACACTCTCCCCCACCCCCGTGACACTCTCCCTCCCCCCGTGACACTCTCCACTCCCCCGAGACACTCTCCCTCCCCCCGTGACACTCTCCCCTCCCCACGAGACACTCTCCCCTCCCCCCGAGACACTCTCCCTCCCCCCGTGACACTCTCCCCCACCCCCGTGACACTCTCCCCTCCCCACGAGACACTCTCACCTCCCCCCGAGACACTCTCCACTCCCCTCGGGACACTCTCCCCTCCCCTCCCCCTGGGAAACTCTCCACTCCCCTCGGGACACTCTCCCCTCCCCTCCCCCCGGGACACTCTCCCCTCCCCTCGGGACACTCTCCCGTCCCCTCTCCTCTGGACACACTCCCCTACCCGCGGAGACACTCTCCCCTCCCCCCGGGACAGTCTCCCCTCCTCCCGGGACACTCTCCCCTCCCCTCCCCCTGGGAAACTCTCCACTCCCCTCGGGACACTCTCCCCTCCCCCCCGAGACACACTCCCCTCCCCTCGGGACACTCTCCCCTCCACCCGAGACAGTCTCCCCTCCTCCCGGGACACTCTCCCCTCCCCCCGTGACACTCTCCCCCTCCCCTCGGGACACTCTCCCCTCCCCGCTCCTCGGGACACACTTCCCTACCCGCGGAGACACTCTCCCCTCCCCCGGGACACTCTCTCCTCACCCCGAGACACTCTCCCCTCCCCCCGTGACACTCTCCCCTCTCCCCGGGACACTCTCCCCTCTCCCCGGGACACTCACGCCACACCTCGGGACACTCTCCCCTCCCCTCCCCCCGGGACATTCTCCCCTCCCCTCTCCTCGGGACACACTCCCCTACCCGCGGAGACACTCTCCCCTCCCCCCGGGACAGTCTCCCCTCCTCCCGGGACACTCTCCCCTCCCCTCCCCCTGGGAAACTCTCCACTCCCCTCGGGACACTCTCCCCTCCCCTCCCCCCGGGACACTCTCCCCTCCCCTCGGGACACTCTCCCCTCCCCTCTCCTCGGGACACACTCCCCTACCCGCGGAGACACTCTCCCCTCCCCCGGGACACTCTCCCCTCCCCCCGAGACACACTCCCCTACCCCGAGACACTCTCCCCTCCCCCGAGACACACTCCCTCCCCCCGTGACACTCTCCACTCCCCCGAGACACTCTCCCCTCCCCCCGAGACACTCTCCCCTCCCCCCGAGACACTCTCCCCTCCCCCCGAGACACTCTTCCCTCCCACCGAGACACTCTCCCCTCCCCCCAAGACACTCTCCACTCCCACCGAGACACTCTCCACTCCCCCGAGACATTCTCTCCTCCCCCTGAGACACTGTCCCCTCCCCCGAGACACTCTCCCTCCCCCGTGACACTCTCTCCTCCCCCCGTGACACTCTCACCTCCCCCCGGGACACTCTCCCCTCTCCCCGGGACACTCACGCCACACCTCGGGACACTCTCCCCTCCCCTCCCCCCGGGACACTCGCCCCTCTCCCCGGGACACTCTCCCCTCCCCCTGGGACACTATCCCCTCCCCTCTCCTCGGGACACTCTCCCCTCCCCCCCGAGACAGACTCCCCTCCCCTCGGGACACTCTCCCCTCCACCCGAGACAGTCTCCCCTCCTCCCGGGACACTCTCCCCTCCCCCCATGACACTCTCCCCTCCCCCCGGGACACTCTCCCCTCTCCCCGGGACACTCACGCCACACCTCGGGACACTCTCCCCTCCCCTCCCCCTGGGAAACTCTCCACTCCCCTCGGGACACTCTCCCCTCCCCTCCCCCCGGGACACTCTCCACTCCCCTCGGGACACTCTCCCCTCCCCTCCCCCCGGGACACTCGCCCCTCTCCCCGGGACACTCTCCCCTCCCCTCTCCTCGGGACACACTCCCCTACCCGCGGAGACACTCTCCCCTCCCCCATGGACAGTCTCCCCTCCTCCCGGGACACTCTCCCCTCCCCTCCCCTCGGGACACTCTCCCCTCCCCTCTCCTCGGGACACACTCCCCTACCCGCGGAGACACTCTCCCCTCCCCCATGGACAGTCTCCCCTCCTCCCGGGACACTCTCCCCTCCCCTCCCCCTGGGAAACTCTCCACTCCCTTCGGGACACTCTCCCCTCCCCTCCCCCCGGGACACTCTCCTCTCCCCTCGGGACACTCTCCCCTCCCCTCTCCTCGGGACACACTCCCCTACCCGCGGAGACATTCTCCCCTCCCTCGGGACACTCTCCCCTCCCCCCGAGACACACTCCCCTACCCCGAGACACACTCCCCTACCCCGAGACACTCTCCCCTCCCCCGAGACACTCTCCCTCCCCCCGTGACACTCTCCACTCCCCCGAGACACTCTCCCCTCCCCCCGAGACACTCTCCCCTTCCCCCGAGACACTCTCCCCTCCCTCCGAGACACTCTCCCCTCCCCCCAAAACACTCTCCACTCCCACCGAGACACTCTCCCCTCCCCCCAAGACACTCTCCCCTCCCCCCGAGACACTCTCCCCTCCCACCGAGACACTCTCCCCTCCCCCCAAGACACTCTCCACTCCCACCGAGACACTCTCCCCTCCCCCCAAGACACTCTCCACTCCCCCGAGACACTCTCCCCTCCCCCCAAGACACTCTCCCCTCCCCCCAAGACACTCTCCACTCCCACCGAGACACTCTCCCCTCCCACCGAGACACTCTCCCCTCCCCCCGAGACACTCTTCCCTCCTACCGAGACACTCTCCCCTCCCCCCAAGACACACTCCCCTCCCCCCGAGACACTCTTCCCTCCTACCGAGACACTCTCCCCTCCCCCCAAGACACACTCCCCTCCCCCCGAGACACTCTTCCCTCCCCCCTGAGACACTCTCCCCTCCCCCGAGACACTCTCCCTCCCCCCGTGACACTCTCCCCTCCCCCGTGACACTCTTCCCTCCCCCCGGGACACTCTCCCCTCTCCCCTGGACACTCAGGCCACACCTCGGGACACTCTCCCCTCCCCTCCCCCCGGGACACTCGCCCCTCTCCCCGGGACACTCTCCCCTCCCCCTGGGACACTCTCCCCTCCCCTCTCCTCGGGACACTCTCCCCTCACCCCCGAGACACACTCCCCTCCCCTCGGGACACTCTCCCCTCCACCCGAGACAGTCTCCCCTCCTCCCGGGACACTCTCCCCTCCCCCCGTGACACTCTCCCCTCCCCCCGGGACACTCTCCCCTCTCCCCGGGACACTCACGCCACACCTCGGGACACTCTCCCCTCCCCTCCCCCTGGGAAACTCTCCACTCCCCTCGGGACACTCTCCCCTCCCCTCTCCTCGGGACACACTTCCCTACCCGCGGAGACACTCTCCCCTCCCCTCTCCTCGGGACACACTCCCCTACCCGCGGAGACACTCTCCCCTCCCCCCGGGACACTCTCCCCTCTCCCCGGGACACTCACGCCATACCTCGGGACACTCTCCCCTCCCCTCCCCCCGGGACACTCTCCCCTCCCCTCGGGACACTCTCCCCTCCCCTCTCCTTGGGACACACTCCCCTACCCGCGGAGACACTCTCCCCTCCCCCCGGGACAGTCTCCCCTCCTCCCGGGACACTCTCCCCTCCCCTCCCCCTGGGAAACTCTTCACTCCCCTCGGGACACTCTCCCCTGCCCTCCCCCCGGGACACTCTCCCCTCCCCTCGGGACACTCTCCCCTCCCCTCTCCTCGGGTCACACTCCCCTACCGGCGGAGACACTCTCCCCTCCCCCGGGACACTCTCCCCTCCCCCCGAGACACACTCCCCTACCCCGAGACACTCTCCCCTCCCCCGAGACACTCTCCCCTGGCCCCGAGACACTCTCCCCTCCCCCCCGAGACACTCTCCCCTCCCCCCAAGACACTCTCCACTCCCACCGAGACACTCTCCACTCCCCCGAGACATTCTCCCCTCCCCCTGAGACACTCTCCCCTCCCCCGAGACACTCTCCCTCCCCCCGTGACACTCTCCCCTCCCCCCGTGACACTCTCCCCTCCCCCCGGGACACTCTCCCCTCTCCCCGGGACACTCACGCCACACCTCGGGACACTCTCCCCTCCCCTCCCCCCGGGACACACGCCCCTCTCCCAGGGACACTCTCCCCTCCCCCTGGGACACTCTCCCCTCCCCTCTCCTCGGGACACTCTCCCCTCCCCCCAGAGACACACTCCCCTCCCCTCGGGACACTCTCCCCTCTACCCGAGACAGTCTCCCCTCCTCCCGGGACACTCTCCCCTCCCCCCGTGACACTCTCCCCTCCCCCCGGGACACTCTCCCCTCTCCCCGGGACACTCACGCCACACCTCGGGACACTCTCCCCTCCCCTCCCCCTGGAAAACTCTCCACTCCCCTCGGGACACTCTCCCCTCCCCTCCCCCCGGGACACTCTCCCCTCCCCTCGGGACACTCTCCCCTCCCCTCTCCTCGGGACACACTCCCCTACCCGCGGAGACACTCTCCCCTCCCCCCGGGACGGTTCCCCTCCTCCCGGGACACTCTCCCCTCCCCTCCCCCTGGGAAACTCTCCACTCCCATCGGGACACTCTCCCCTCCCCTCCCTCCGGGACACTCTCCCCTCCCCTCGGGACACTCTCCCCTCCCCTCTCCTCGGGACACGCTCCCCTACCCGCGGAGACACTCTCCCCTCCCCCGGGACACTCTCCCCTCCCCCCGAGACACACTCCCCTCCCCCCGAGACACTCTCCCCTCCCCCCGAGACACTCTCCCCTCCCCCCGAGACGCTCTCCCCTCCCCCCAAGACACTCTCCACTCCCACCGAGACAATCTCCCTCCCACCGTGACACTCTCCCCTCCCCCCGTGACACTCTCCCCTCCCCCCGGGACACTCTCCCCTCTCCCCAGGACACTCACGCCACACCTCGGGACACTCTCCCCTCCCCTCCCCCCGGGACACTCGCCCCTCTCCCCGGGACACTCTCCCCTCTCACTCTCCCCTCCCCTCTCCTCGGGACACTCTCCCCTCCCCCCCGAGACACACTCCCCTCCCCTCGGGACACTCTCCCCTCCACCCGAGACAGTCTCCCCTCCTCCCGGGACACTCTCCCCTCCCCCCGTGACACTCTCCCCTCCCCCCGGGACACTCTCCCCTCTCCCCGGGACACTCACGCCACACCTCGGGACACTCTCCCCTCCCCTCCCCCTGGGAAACTCTCCACTCCCCTCGGGACACTCTCCGCTCCCCTCCCCTCGGGACACTCTCCCCTCCCCTCCGGACACTCTCCCCTCCCCTCTCCTCGGGACACACTCCCCTACCCGCGGAGACACTCTCCCCTCCCCCCGGGACAGTCTCCCCTCCTCCCAGGACACTCTCCCCTCCCCTCCCCCTGGGAAATTCTCCACTCCCCTCGGGACACTCTCCCCTCCCTTCCCCCCGGGACACTCTCCCCTCCCCTCGGGACACTCTCCCCTCCCCTCTCCTCGGGACACTCTCCCCTCCCCTCCCCCCGGGACACTCTCCCCTCCCCTCGGGACACTCTCCCCTCCCCTCTCCTCGGGACACTCTCCCCTCCCCTCCTCCCGGGACACTCTCCCCTCCCCTCGGGACACTCTCCCCTCCCCTCTCCTCGGGACACACTCCCCTACCCGCGGAGACACTCTCCCCTCCCCCGGGACACTCTCTCCTCCCCCCGAGACACACTCCCCTCCCCCCGAGACACTCTCCCCTCCCCTCCCCCTGGGAAACTCTCCACTCCCCTCGGGACACTCTCCCCTCCCCTCCCCCCGGGACACTCTCCCCTCCCCTCGGGACACTCTCCCCTCCCCTCTCCTCGGGACACACTCCCCTACCCGCGGAGACACTCTCCCCTCCCCCCGGGACAGTCTCCCCTCCTCCCGGGACACTCTCCCCTCCCCTCCCCCTGGGAAACTCTCCACTCCCCTTGGGACACTCTCCCCTCCCCTCCCCCCGGGACACTCTCCCCTCCCCTCGGGACACTCTCCCCTCCCCTCTCCTCGGGACACACTCCCCTACCCGCGGAGACACTCTCCCCTCCCCCGGGACACTCTCCCTCCCCCCGTGACACTCTCCCCTCCCCCCGTGACACTCTCCCCTCCCCCCGGGACACTCTCCCCTCCCCCCGGGACACTCTCCCCTCCCCCCAAGACACTCTCCACTCCCCCTGAGACACTCTCCACTCCCCCGAGACACTCTCCCTCCCCCCGTGACACTCTCCCCTCCCCCCGTGACACTCTCCCCTCCCCCCGGGACACTCTCCCCTCTCCCCGGGACACTCACGCCACACCTCGGGACACTCTCCCCTCCCCTCCCCCCGGGACACTCTCCCCTCCCCTCGGGACACTCTCCCCTCCCCTCTTCTCGGGACACACTCCCCTACCCGCGGAGACACTCTCCCCTCCCCCGGGACACTCTCCCCACCCCCCGAGACACACTCCCCTACCCCGAGACACTCTCCCCTCCCCCCGAGACACTCTCCCTCCCCCCGTGACACTCTCCACTCCCCCGAGACACTCTCCCCTCCCCCCGAGACACTCTCCCCTCCCCCCGAGACACTCTTCCCTCCCACCGAGACACTCTCCCCTCCCCCCAAGACCCTCTCCACTCCCACCGAGACACTCTCCCCTCCCCCCAAGACACTCTCCACTCCCACCGAGACACTCTCCCCTCCCACCGAGACACTCTCCCCTCCCCCGAGACACTCTTCCCTCCCACCGAGACACTCTCCCCTCGCCCCGAGACACTCTTCCCTCCCACCGAGACACTCTCCCCTCCCCCCGGGACACTCTCCACTCCCCCGAGACACTCTCCCTCCCCCGAGACACTCTCCCTCCCCCCGTGACACTCTCCCCTCCCCCCGTGACACTCTCCCCTCCCCCCGGGACACTCTCCCCTCTCCCCGGGACACTCTCCCCTCTCCCCGGGACACTCACGCCACACCTCGGGACACTCTCCCCTCCCCTCCCCCCGGGACACTCGCCCCTCTCCCCGGGACACTCTCCCCTCCCCCTGGGACACTCTCCCCTCCCCTCTCCTCGGGACACTCTCCCCTCCCCCCCGAGACACACTCCCGACACTCTCCCCCTCCACCCGAGACAGTCTCCCCTCCTCACGGGACACTCTCCCCTCCCCCCGTGACACTCACCCCACCCCTCTCCTCGGGACACACTTCCCTATCCGCGGAGACACTCTCCCCTCCCCCCGGGACACTCTCTCCTCACCCCGAGACACTCTTCCCTCCCACCGTGACACTCTCCCCTCCACCCGGGACACTCTCCGCTCCCCCCGGGACACTCTCCCCTCTCCCTGGGACACTCACGCCACACCTCGGGACACTCTCCCCCTCCCCTCCCCCCGGGACACTCTCCCCTCCCCTCGGGACACTCTCCCCTCCCCTCTCCTCGGGACACACTCCCCCCCTCCCCCCGGGACAGTCTCCCCTCCTCCCGGGACACTCGCCCCTCTCCCCTACCCCTGGGAAACTCTCCACTCCCCTCGGGACACTCTCCCCTCCCCTCCCCCCGGGACACTCTCCCCTCCCCTCGGGACACTCTCCCCTTCCCCTCCCTCGGGACACACTCCCCTACCCGCGGAGACACTCTCCCCTCCCCCGGGACACTCTCCCCTCCCCCCGAGACACACTCCCCTACCCCGAGACACTCTCCCCTCCCCCGGGACACTCTCCCTCCCCCCGAGACACTCTCCCCTCCCCGAGACACTCTCCCTCCCCCGTGACACTCTTCACTCCCCCGAGACACTCTCCCCTCCCCCGAGACACTCTCCCCTCCCCCCGAGACACTCTCCCTCCCCCAAGACACTCTCCACTCCCACCGAGACACTCTCCACTCCCCCGAGACATTCTCTCCTCCCCCTGAGACACTCTCCCCTCCCCGAGACACACTCCCTCCCCCCGTGACACTCTCCCCTCCCCCCGTGACACTCTCCCCTCCCCCCGGGACACTCTCCCCTCTCCCCGGGACACTCACGCCACACCTCGGGACACTCTCCCCTCCCCTCCCCCCCGGACACACGCCCCTCTCCCCGGGACACTCTCCCCCTCCCCCTGGGACACTCTCCCCTCCCCGCTCCTCGGGACACTCTCCCCTCCCCCCCGAGACGCACTCCCCTCCCCTCGGGACACTCTCCCCTCCACCCGAGACAGTCTCCCCTCCTCCCGGGACACTCTCCCCTCCCCCCGTGACACTCTCCCCTCCCCCCGGTACACTCTTCCCTCCACCCGTGACACTCTCCCCTCCCCTCCCCCCGTGACACTCTCCCCTCCCCCCGGGACACTCTCCCCTCTCCCCGGGACACTCACGCCACACCTCGGGACACTCTCCCCTCCCCTCCCCCTGGGAAACTCTCCACTCCCCTCGGGACACTCTCCCCTCCCCTCCCCCCGGGACACTCTCCCCTCCCCTCGGGACACTCTCCCCTCCCCTCTCCTCGGGACCCACTCCCCTCCCCCCGGGACACTCTCCCCTCCCCTCGGGACACTCTCCCCTCCCCTCTCCTCGGGACACACTCCCCTACCCGCGGAGACACTCTCCCTCCCCCGGGACAGTCTCCCCTCCTCCCGGGACACTCTCCCCTCCCCTCCCCCTGGGAAACTCTCACTCCCCTCGGGACACTCTCCCCTCCCCTCCCCCCGGGACACTCTCCCCTCTCCTCGGGACACGCTCCCCTACCCGCGGAGGCACTCTCCCCTCCCCCGGGACACTCTCCCCTCCCCTCGGGACACTCTCCCCTCCCCTCTCCTCGGGACACGCTCCCCTACCCGCGGAGGCACTCTCCCCTCCCCCGGGACACTCTCCCCTCCCCCCGAGACACACTCCCCTCCCCCCGAGACACTCTCCCCTCCCCCGAGACACTCTCCCTCCCCCCGTGACACTCTCCCCTCCCGCCGTGACACTCTCCCCTCCCCCCGGGACACTCTCCCCTCTCCCCGGGACACTCACGCCACACCTCGGGACACTCTCCCCTCCCCTCCCCCCGGGACACTCTCCCCTCCCCTCGGGACACTCTCCCCTCCCCTCTCCTCGGGACACACTCCCCTACCCGCGGAGACACTCTCCCCTCCCCCGGGACACTCTCCCTCCCCCCGTGACACTCTCCCCTCCCCCCGTGACACTCTCCCCTCCCCCCGGGACACTCTCCCCTCCCCCCGGGACACTCTCCCCTCCCCCCAAGACACTCTCCACTCCCCCTGAGACACTCTCCCCTCCCCCGAGACACTCTCCCTCCCCCCGTGACACTCTCCCCTCCCCCCGTGACACTCTCCCCTCCCCCCGGGACACTCTCCCCTCTCCCCGGGACACTCAGGCCACACCTCGGGACACTCCCCCCTCCGAAACCCCTGGGAAATTCTCCACTCCCCTCGGGACACTCTCCCCTCCCCTCCCCCCGGGACACTCTCCCCTCCCCTCGGGACACTCTCCCCTCCCCTCTCCTCGGGACACACTCCCCTACCCGCGGAGACACTCTCCCCTCCCCCCGGGACAGTCTCCCCTCCTCCCGGGACACTCTCCCCTCCCCTCCCCCTGGGAAACTCTCCACTCCCCTCGGGACACTCGCCCCTCCCCTCCCCCCGGGATACTCTCCCCTCCCCTCAGGACACTCTCCCCTCCCCTCTCCTCGGGACACACTCCCCTCCCCTCCCTCCGGGACACTCTCCCCTCCCCTCCCCCCGGGACACTCTCCCCTCCCCTCGGGACACTCTCCCCTCCCCTCTCCTCGGGACACAGTCCCCTCCCCTCCCCCCGGGACACACTCCCCTCCCCTCCCCCCGGGACACTCTCCCCTCCGTTCGGGACACTCTCCCCTCCCCTCTCCTCGGGACACACTCCCCTACCCGCGGAGACACTCTCCCCTCCCCCGGGACATTCTCTCCTCCCCCCGAGACACACTCCCCTACCCGCGGAGACACTCTCCCCTCCCCCGGGACATTCTCTCCTCCCCCCGAGACACACTCCCCTCCCCCCGAGACACTCTCCCCTCCCCTCCCCCCGAGACACTCTCCCCTCCCCTCGGGACACTCTCCCCTCCCCTCTCCTCGGGACAAACTCCCCTACCCGCGGAGACACTCTCCCCTCCCCCCGGGACAGTCTCCCCTCCTCCCGGGACACTCTCCCCTCCCCTCCCCCTGGGAAACTCTCCACTCCCCTCGGGACACTTTCCCCTCCCCTCCCCCCGGGACACTCTCCCCTCCCCCCGTGACACTCTCCCCTCCCCCCGGGACACTGTCCCCTCTCCCCGGGACACTCACGCCACACCTCGGTACACTCTCCCCTCTCCCCGGGACACTCACGCCACACCTCGGGACACTCTCCCCTCCCCTCCCCCCCGGGACACTCTCCCCTCCCCTCGGGACACTCTCCCCTCCCCTCTCCTCGGGACACACTCCCCTACCCGCGGAGACACTCTCCCCTCCCCCCGGGACAGTCTCCCCTCCTCCCCGGACACTCTCCCCTCCCCTCCCCCTGGGAAACTCTCCACTCCCCTCGGGACACTCTCCCCTCCCCTCCCCCCGGGACACTCTCGCCTCCCCTCAGGACACTCTCCCCTCCCCTCTCCTCGGGAGACACTCCCCTACCCGCGGAGACACTCTCCCCTCCCCCGGGACACTCTCCCCTCCCCCCGAGACACTCTCCACTCCCCCGAGACACTCTCCCCTCCCCCCGAGACACTCTCCACTCCCCCCGAGACACTCTCCACTCCCCCGAGACACTCTCCCCTCCCCCCGAGACACTCTCCACTCCCCCGAGACACTCTCCCCTCCCCCCGAGACACTCTTCCCTCCCACCGAGACACTCTTCCCTCCCACCGAGACACTCTCCCCTCCCCCCAAGACACTCTCCACTCCCACCGAGACACTCTCCACTCCCCCGAGACATTCTCTCCTCCCCCTGAGACACTCTCCCCTCCCCCGAGACACTCTCCCTCCCCCCGGGACACTCTCCCCTCCCCTCGGGACACTCTCCCCTCCCCTCTTCTCGGGACACACTCCCCTACCCGCGGAGACACTCTCCCATCCCCCGGGACACTCTCCCCTCCCCCCGAGACACACTCCCCTACCCCGAGACACTCTCCCCTCCCCCGAGACACTCTCCCTCCCCCCGTGACACTCTCCACTCCCCCCGAGACACACTCCCCTCCCCCCGAGACACTCTCCACTCCCACCGAGACATTCTCCCCTCCCCCGAGACACACTCCCCTCCCCCGAGACACTCTCCACTCCCCCGAGACATTCTCCCCTCCCCCCGAGACACTCTCCACTCCCACCGAGACACTCTCCACTCCCCCGAGACATTCTCTCCTCCCCCAAAGACACTCTCCCCTCCCCCGAGACACTCTCCCTCCCCCCGTGACACTCTCCCCTCCCCCCGTGACACTCTCCCCTCCCCCGGGACACTCTCCCCTCTCCCCGGGACACTCACGCCACACCTCGGGACACTCTCCCCTCCCCTCCCCCCGGGACACTCGCCCCTCTCCCCGGGACACTCTCCCCTCCCCCGGGACACTCTCCCCTCCCCTCTCCTCGGGACACTCTCCCCTCCCCCCGGGACACTCTCCCCTCTCCCCAGGACACTCACGCCACACCTCGGGACACTCTCCCCTCCCCTCCCCCTGGGAAACTCTCCACTCCCCTCGGGACACTCTCCCCTCCCCTCTCCTCGGGACACACTCCCCTACCCGCGGAGACACTCTCCCCTCCCCCCGGGACAGTCTCCCCTCCTCCCGGGATACTCTCCCCTCCCCTCCCCCTGGGAAACTCTCCACTCCCCTCGGGACACTCTCCCCTCCCCTCTCCTCGGGACACACTCCCCTACCCGCGGAGACACTCTCCCCTCCCCCGGGACACTCTCCCCTCCCCCCGAGGCACACTCCCCTACCCCGAGACACTCTCCCCTCCCCCGAGACACTCTCCCTCCCCCCGTGACACTCTCCACTCCCCCGAGACACTCTCCCCTCCCCCCGAGACACTCTCCCCTCCCCCCGAGACACTTTTCCCTCCCACCGAGACACTCTCCCCTCCCCCCAAGACACTCTCCACTCCCACCGAGACACTCTCCACTCCCCGAGACATTCTCTCCTCCCCCTGAGACACTCTCCACTCCCCCGAGACACTCTCCCTCCCCCCGTGACACTCTCCACTCCCCCGAGACACTCTCCCCTCCCCCCGTGACACTCTCCCCTCCCCCGAGACACTCTCCCTCCCTCCGTGACACTCTCCCCTCCCCCCGTGACACTCTCCCCTCCCCCCGGGACACTCTCCCCTCTCCCCGGGACACTCACGCCACACCTCGGGACACTCTCCCCTCCCCTCCCCCCGGGACACTCGCCCCTCTCCCCGTGACACTCTCCCCTCCCCCTGGGACACTCTCCCCTCCCCTCTCCTCGGGACACTCTCCCCTCCCCCCCGAGACACACTCCCCTCCCCTCGGGACACTCTCCCCTCCCCCCGGGACACTCTCCCCTCCTACCGGGACACTCTCCCCTCTCCCCGGGACACTCACGCCACACCTCGGGACACTCTCCCCTCCCCTCGGGACACTCTCCCCTCCCCCCGGGACACTCTCCCCTCTCCCCGGGACACTCACGCCACACCTCGGGACACTCTCCCCTCCCCTCCCCCCGGGACACTCGCCCCTCTCCCCGTGACACTCTCCCCTCCCCCTGGGAC
>NW_027253710.1:0-13064 GCF_044704955.1 Pristiophorus japonicus
TATACTCTGTCCTATAGTGTAGCCACTGTTAAGGGGCCTATAGACTACTCCCACCAGTGATTTCTTTCCTGTATTATTTATCTCCACCCAAACTGATTCTACATCTTGATCTTCTGAGCCAATATAATTTTTCACTACTGCGCTGATCTCATCCTTTAATAACAGAACTACCCCACTCCTTTTTCGTTTTGCCTATCCTTCCAAAATGTCAAATACCCCTGAATATTCAGTTCCCACCCTTGGTCACCTTACTGCCCCGTCTCTGTAATGGTTATCAGATCATACCCATTTATTTCTATTGGTGCTGTCAACTCATCCATCTGGTCACGAATGCTGCATGCATTCAGATAAAGAGCTTTTAACTTCGTCTTTTTACCATGTTTCCCTGCTCTGACTACTTTCTGGTGCACTCTTGTCTTTATATGCCCTGTCTCTTACTGTCACACTTTGGTTATTACGCCTATTGCTGCCCTGCACTATTGCCTTCTCCTTTCTCTGACTTTTTAAAATTTCCCTTTACCTAAACCCTCTTCCTCCTGCCGCTCCCCCCGCTCCCCCACCCCACACTAAGTAGTTTAAAGCCCAATCTACAGCCCTAGTTATTCAACTCGCGATGATGCTGGTCCCAGCATGGTTTAAGTGAAGTCTGTCCAAACGGAACAGCTCCCTCTTTCCCCATTACCGATGCCAGTGCCCCATGAATCGAAACCCATTTCTCCCACACCAATCTTTGAGCCACGCAGTCAACTTTTTGATCTTATTTACCCTATGCCAATTTGCTCATGGCTCACGCAGCAGAACCTCTTTCTTTGTCCTACCTAACAGCATTTGCTGTTATTACCCCTTTGAAACTGACCTCAACTTCAGGATGATAAATTGATAAAAAGAGAGAAAATAGAATGAGTATAAATTAGCAATATAAAAACATAGAAACATAGAAAATAGGTGCAGCAGTAGGCCATTCGGCCCTTCAAGCCTACACCACCATTCAATAAGATCATGGCTGATCATTCACCTCAGTACCCCTTTCCTGCTTTATCTCCATACCCCTTGATCCCTTTAGCTGTAAGGGCCATATCCAACTCCCGCTTGAATATATCCAATGAACTGGCATCAACTACTCCCTGCGGTAGAGAATTGCACAGGTTAACAACTCTGAGTGAAGAAGTTTCTCCTCATCTCAGTCCTAAATGGCTTACCCCTTATCCTTAGACTATGTCTCCTGGTTCTGGACTTCCCCAACACAGGAACATTCTATCTGCATCTAACCTGTCCTGTCCCGTCAGAATTTTATATGTTTCTACGAGATCCCCTCTCATCCTTCTAAATTCCAGTGAATACAGGCACAGTCGATCCAGTCTCTCCTCATATGTCAGTCCTGCCATCCCGGGAATCAGTCTGGTGAACCTTCGCTGCACTCCCTCAACAGCAAGAACATCCTTCCTCAGATTCGGAGACCAAAACGGAACACAATATTCCAGGTGAGACTTCACCAAGGCCCTGTACAACTGCAGTCAGACCTCCCTGCTCCTATACTCAAATCCCCTAGCTATGAAGGCCAACATACCATTTGTCGTCTTCACCGCCTGCTGTACCTGAATGGCAACTTTCAATGACTGATGTACCATGACACCCAGGTCTCGTTGCAGCTCCCCTTTTCCTAATCTTCCGCCATTCAAATAGTCTGCCTTCGTGACTTTGCCACCAATTGGATAACCTCACACTTATCCACATTATACTGCATCTGCCGCGTGTTTGCCCACTCACCTAACCAGTCCCAAGTCCTCCTGCAGCCTTTTAGCGTCCTCCTCACAGCTCACACTGCCACCCAGCTTAGTGTCATCTGCAAACTTGGAGATATTACACCCAATTTCCTCATCCAAATCATTAATGTATATTGTAAATAGCTGGGGTCCCAGCACTGAGCCCTGTGGTACCCCACTAGTCACTGCCCGCCATTCTGAAAAAGACATGTTTATCCCAACTCTCTGCTTCCTGTCTGCCAATCAGTTCTCTATCCACGTCAGTACATTACCCCCAATACCATGTGCTTTAATTTTGCACACCAATCTCTTGTGTGGGACCTTGTCAAAAGCCTTTTGAAAGTCCAAATACACCACATCCACTGGTTCTCCCTTGTCCACTCTACCAGTTACATCATCAAAAAATTCTAGAAAAATTGTCAAGCAGGATTTCCCTTTCATAAATCCATGCTGACTTGGACTGATCCCGTCACTGCTTTCCAAATGTGCTGCTATTTAATCTTTAATAATTGATTCCAACATTTTCCCCACTACTGATGTCAGGCTAACTCGCCGATAATTACCCGTTTTCTCTCTCCCTTCTTTTTTAAAAAGTGGTGTTACATTAGCTATCCTCCAGTCCATGGGAACCGATCCAGAGTCGATAGACTGTTGGAAAATGATCACCAATGCATCCACTATTTCTAGGGCTATTTCCTTAAGTACTCTGGGATGCAGACTATCAGGCCCTGGGGATTTATTGGCCTTCAATCCCATCAATTTCCCTAACACAATTTACCGCCTAATAAGGATTTCCTTCAGTTCCTCCTTCGTGAAGACAGAACCAAAGTGTTTGTTTAACTGGTCCGCCATTTCTTTGTTCCCCATTATAAATTCACCTGAATCTGACTGCAAGGGACCTAAGTTTGTTTTCACCAATCTTTTTCTCTTCAAATATCTATAGAAGCTTTTGCAGTCAGTTTTTTTGTTCCCAGCAAGCTTCCTCTCATATTCTATTTTCCCCCTCCTAATTAAACTCTTTGTCCTCCTCTGCTGTATGATAAAATTCTCCCAGTCCTCAGGTTTGCTGCTTTTTCTGGCCAATTTATTGCCTATTCCTTGGATTTAACAATATCCTTAATTTCCCTTGTTAGCCACGGTTGAGCCACCTTCCCAGTTTTATTTTTACTCCAGACAGGGATGTACAATTGTTGAAGGTCATCCATGTGATCTTTAAATGTTTGCCATTGCCGATCCACCGTCAACCCTTTAAGTATCACTCGCCAGTCTATTCTAGCCAATTCACGACTCATACCATCGAAGTTACCTTTCCTTAAGTTCAGGACCCTAGTCTCTGAATTAACTGCGTCACTCTCCATCTTAATAAAGAATTCTAGCATATTGTGGTCACTTTCCCCAAGGGGCCCCGCACAAGATTGCTAAACAGATTGTAAGAGCATCTACAAGTGTGGACAAAGGAAGAGATATCACCAAAATTAATGGGGAACCAAGGGCTAATGAGCTGCAGAGCTGGTGGATGATTGGTTGTGATCTTCAGAGAGCGAGAGCAAAGGACTCCCTTTAAAAAAAAGTTACATTTTCAGCTTTGCAGAAGATGCTGTCACAGATCAACTGAGAATGGTCACAAGCTGGAGGAAGTCCAGCAAATAGGCTGCAACTAACAGCTGTGAAGCAGAGGATAGTTTATATGATTAAATCTTACAGGAGAAGACCAACCATCAACGTGGAAGCTGGGCCCACTTTCACAAGAGAGGGTAAGCACCGCAAATTGTACAGTCTGGGTTGGCTAAATGTTACATACTGCGTATGCTGGCTACGCTTCTCCTTCCTCCCTGCTGCTAACCAAGCATTCGTTATGTTTTGCAGATGTTGCGCATCAGGAGGAGAT
The DNA here is from genome assembly GCF_044704955.1 of Pristiophorus japonicus. NCBI lineage: Eukaryota > Metazoa > Chordata > Chondrichthyes > Pristiophoridae > Pristiophorus > Pristiophorus japonicus. Next base: position 3,652 of record NW_027253710.1, read on the forward strand.
AGAAGGTGCACCTGAAGTAGAAGAGCATGTTCAGGAACCCGCCATTTCAGATATTCTACATCAGGAGAATGAAGGGCAGCAGGAAGTCTTCGACAACGAGATGGTTTCATTGGATTTGGAGATGGTGAACCCCTTGAGGATTCCAAGCCCTTTCCTGAGCGAATCAACCGATGGGACATTTATAGGTGTGCCGCCTGAGGCTGTGGGTATCAGTGTGTCGCAGCAAGCCACACCCGCGAGACGTCAGAGGAGGGTGGAAAGGAGAGCTGAAGCAGAAACACAGGATGCAGAGAACATAGGACATTTCATGGGGATGAGTGGGGAGAACGTCCAGCAATCGAGATTGCTCCTGGAAACCTTCGGTGAGGTGAGGGTAGAATTAGCAGGACTGATAGATGAAGTAGCGACACTGGCTGGAGAAATTGCAGGACTGTCATTAGAGGTGGCAAGACTTTCAGGACAGACGACAGAGGTAGTAGCAGCAGCAATAAGGGGGTACACCCAGGCGGTCATTGTTGCCACGAACGTTCTAACGCCCAGACCAAAGTCAGGGGTTGATCCACAGGCTGAGGAAGATTCCGAAGAGGAACCTGGGCCTTCCACAATGACACATGCTAGCTCTGCTCTGTCGTAACCCAACAACAAGAAACACACCGTTGGAAAGAAAACAGAAAAAACCTTGGGGTGGGGGCGGGGTGGTGAGATAGCAGAAATCTGCAACATCGGCCACACACAGGGGTAGCAGCATCAACAGGGGCAGGAGTGGCGCACAGCACTAAGGAGGAGGATAGATGGCTTGTTTGTTTGTTCATTTAAAATGTTATAATTTTTAAAGTTATTAGAACTTATCTTTTAATTTTGTTAAGCTAAGTACAACTGTGCTGAACAAATGTTTAATAAACATTCATTTTGGACTTTTAACCTGACTCCTGCACATTATTTTTTTAAATCCAGCACTATAAAATCTTTTGGGATTATGTCACAGATTCAACATGTCAAATGGTCTCATTCCTTTTAACTTATAAAGTTTAAATGAAACAGGGGCAGGCTCCAGTAATGAGGTGTTCATGGATCCTAACTTGTTCTGGGTCACTGATGCATGCAACGCAGAACCATGGTACAAGTAATGAGGCCATTTGACATATTGAAATCGATAAGAACATCTGATCGGGAATCAAGTTGTCATTTACACTAATTAAACATCCCTTCCAATATATTGTTTCTTCAGGTCCACCTAAGCATTGCAACACTAGTAAAACATTGAAAAATTAAGGGGGACTATTTAAAAACAAAATTCAATATCCAGTCTTTAATATAATTCATTGATCCTTTCCAATGTGCCTGGAGTGTGTTGCACTGTCTTGCGTGGAGGACCTTCGGCCTGGAATCGTAGTAGGCCGCGTGCGTGGAGGACCATTAGCCAGGGATAGCAGCAAGTCAAGTCGGATGTGTTGAAGAGTTTATCTGCTAAGGAAAAGGCTGCCCTGGTGTTTGCTGAAGGATGCCTCATCTTGATGTGGTGATTTTGACTGCCGTTTGTTAGAAGGCGGCTACTATGCATTATTGGTGATGTTCCTTGGAGTATCTTTGGCAATTTGCATCCAGTTGGAACTTTGAGGGATCATCATCATAGGCAGTCCCTCAGAATTGAGGAAAACTTGCTTCCACTCCTGAAGTGAGTTCTTTCATGGCTGAACAGTCCAATACGAGAGCAACAGTCTCTGTCACAGGTGGGACAGATAGTCGTTGAGGGAAGGGGTGGGTGGGACTGGTTTGCCGCTCGCTCTTTCCTGCGCTTGATTTCTGCATGCTCTCGGCATTGAGACTCGAGGTGCTCAGCGCCCTCTCGATGCACTTCCTCAACTTAAGGCAGTGTTGGGCCAGGGACTCCCAAGTGTCAGTGGGGATGTCACACTTTATCAGGGAGGCTTTGAGGGTGTCCTTGTAGTGTTTCCGCTGCCCACCTTTGGCTCATTTGCTGTAAAGCAGCTCCGAGTAGAGCACTTGCTTTGGGAGTCTAGTGTCTGGCATACGACCTATGCGGCCTGCCCAGCGGAGCTGATCAAGTGTGTTCAGTGCTTCAATGCTGGGGAATGTTAGCCTGGACGAGGACGCTGATGTTGGTGCGCTTGTCCTCCCAGGGGAGTTGTAGGATTGAAGGGAAAGATTTGTGTTTAATTTGCCTGCAGATTTCTCAACCCAAGGAGGAGCCTTAAAAGTTAGTTTTATTTCAGTTAAATTACTTTTAAACTGCAGTTATTTGCTACAATAATGCATGGAGGGCCTTCGGCCAGGGATAGGAGCGGGCCAGCACCGATTTCTTTAAGTGTAGGTATGGTTTTTTTCAAATGGTATTCAAAGCATCTGTATGTGGTTTAAAAAAAAAGTGTTGGGAAAGTGGCCATACTGGCCAGAAACGGCGCGTACAGAATTAATGAAGTTTCACTGCAACTATGCAGGTTAAAAACATAACACACAATTCTGCATAGCTCGTGATTGCCCCTTTAGAATTTTGCTGTAATGTTTGAATGTATCAGCATTTTCTTTGCCAAGTGTGTTAAAAAGACAAGCCTGAAGGCTCTGTGCCTCAATGCGAGGAGTATTCGTAATAAGGTGGATGAATTAACTGTGCAGGAAGCTATTAACGAATATAATTGGCATTACGGAGACATGGCTCCAGGGTGGCCAAGGCTGGGAACTCAACATCCAGGGGTATTCAACATTCAGGAAGGCTAGACAAAGGAAAAGGAGGTGGGGGGTAGCATTGCTGGTTAAAGAGGAAATTAACACAATAGTAAGGAAGGACATTAGCTTGGATGATGTGGAATCTGTATGGGGAGAGCTGCGGAATACCAAAGGGCAGAAAACGCTAGTGGGAGTTGTGTACAGACCACCAAACAGTAGTTGTGAGGTTGGGGACAGCATCAAACAAGAAATTAGGGATGCATGCAATAAGGGTACAGCAGTTATCATGGGTGACTTTAATCTACATATTGATTGGGCTAATCAAACTGGTAGCAATGCGGTGGAGGAGGATTTCCTGGAGTGTATTAGCGATGGTTTTCTAGACCAATATGTCGAGGAACCAACTAGAGGACTGGCCATCCTAGACTGGGTGATGTGTAATGAGAAAGGACTAACTAGCAATCTTGTTGTGCGAGGCCCCTTGGGGAAGAGTGAACATAATATGGTAGAATTCTTTATTAAGATGGAAAGTGACACAGTTAATTCAGAGACTAGGGTCCTGAACTTAGGGAAAGGTAACTTCGATGGTATGAAACGTGAATTGGCTAGAAAAGACTGGCGAATGATACTTAATGGGTTGACGGTGGATAGGCAATGGCAAACATTTAAAGATCATATGGATGAACTTCAACAATTGTACATCCTGGTCTGAAGTAAAAATAAAACGGGGAAGGTGGTTCAACCGTGGCTAACAAGGGAAATTAGGGATAGTGTTAAATCCAAGGATGAGGCATATAAATTGGCCAGAAAAAGCAGCAAACCTGAGGATTGGGAGAAATTTAGAATTCAGCAGAGGACAAAGGGTTTAATTAGGAGGGGGAAAATAAGAGTATGAGAGAAAGCTTGCTGGGAACATAAAAACTGACTGCAAAAGCTTCTACAGATATGTGAAGAGAAAAAGATTAGTGAAGACAAACGTAGCTCCCTTACAGTCAGAATCAGGATGAATTTATAATGGGGAACAAAGAAATAGCAGACCAATTGAACAAATACTTTGGTTCTGTCTTCACGAAGGAAGACACAAATAACCTTCCGGAAATACTAGGGGACTGAGGGGCGAGTGAGAAGGAGGAACTGAAGGAAATCCTTATTAGTCAGGAAATTGTGTTCGGGAAATTGATGGGATTGAAGGCCAGTAAATCCCCAGGGCCTGATAGTCTGCATCCTAGAGTACTTAAAAAAGTGGCCCGAGAAATAGTGGATGCATTGGTGATCATTTTCCAGCAGTCTATTGACTCTGGGTCAGTTTCTATGGATTGGAGGGTAGCTAATGTACCCCCACTTTTTAAAAAAAAAAGGAGGGAGAGAAAACGGGTAATTATCGACCAGTTAGCCTGACATCAGTAGTGGGGAAAATGTTGGAATCAATTATTGAAGATGTGATAGCAGCGCATTTGGAAAGCAGTGACAGGATCAGTCCAAGTCAGCATGGATTTATGAAAGGGAAATCATGCTTGACAAATCTTCTAGAATTTTTTGTGGATGTAACTAGTAGAGTGGACAGGGGAGAACCAGTGGATGTGGTGTATTTGGACTTTCAAAAGGCTTTTGACAAGGTCCCACACAAGAGATTGGTGTGCAAAATTAAAGCACGTGGTACTGGGGGTAATGTACTGATGTGGATAGAGAACTGGTTGGCAGACAGGAAGGATAAACAGGTCCTTTTCAGAATGTCAGGCAGTGTGACGAGTGGGATGCCGCAGGGCTCAGTGCTGGGACCCCAGCTATTTGCAATATACATCAATCAATGATTAAGATGAAGGAATTGAGTGTAATATCTCCAAGTTTGCAGATGACACTAAGCTGGGTGGCGGTGAGAGCTGTGAGGAGGATGCTAAGAGGCTGCAGGGTGACTTGGACAGGTTCGGTGAGTGGGAAAACGCATGGCAGATGCAGTATAATGTGGATAAATGTGAGGTTATCCACTTTGGTGGCAAAAACACGAAGGCAGACTATTATCTGAATGGCGGCAGATTAGGAAAAGGGGAGGTGCAACGTGACCTGGGTGTCATGGTACATCAGTCATTGAAAATTGGCATGCAGGTACAGCAGGCGATGAAGGCGGCAAATGGCATGTTGGCCTTCATAGCTAGGGGATGTGAGTATAGGAGCAGGGAGGTTTGACTGCAGTTGTACAGGGCCTTGGTGAGGCCTCACCTGGAATATTGTGTTCAGTTTTGGTCTCCTAATCTGAGGAAGGACATTCTTGATATTGAGGGAGTGCAGCGAAGGTTCACCAGACTGATTCCCGGGATGGCAGGACTGACATATGAGGAGAGACTGGATCGACTGGTCCTGTATTCACTGGAGTTTAGAAGGATGAGAGAGGATCTCATAGAAACATACAAAATTCTGATGGGACTGGGCAGGGTAGATGCAGGAAGAATGTTCCCAATGTTGGGGAAGTCCAGAACCAGAGGACACAGTCTAAGGATAAGGGGTAAGCCATTTAGGACCGAGATGAGGAGAAACTTCTTCATTCAGAGTTGTTAACCTGTGGAATTCTCTACCGCAGAGAGTTGTTGATGCCAGTTCGTTGGATATATTCAAGAAGGAGTTAGATATGGCCCTTACGGCTAAAAGGATCAAGGGGTATGGAGAGAAAGCAGGAAAGGGGTACTGAGGTGATGATCAGCCATGATCTTATTGAATGGTGGTGCAGGCTCAAAGGGCCGAATGGCCTACTCCTGCACTTATTTTCTATGTTTCTATGTAAACAGCGTACACCAGTGCCAGAATATATGGCGCTGTTAATCGGCGCCGGCACCTAAACATTGGGTACACTTTGAAATGCCCATCCACGTCAGAAAAATCTCTGGGCGCCAAAAAATCGGCATCCAATCCTGGGGAAAATAGGGGCCAAAAGGTTACTTAACAAGATAAGGGCACATGGTGTTGGGGTAAGATATTAGCATGGATAAAAGGATTGGTTAATAGACGAGAAAACAGAGAGTAGGGATAAATGGGTCAGTTTCAGATTGGCAGGCTGTAAGTAATAGGGTGCCACAAGGATAAGTGCTGGGGCCTCAGCTTTTTACAGTTTATATTAATGACTTAGATGAAGGGACAGAGTACAATGTATCCAGGTTTTCTGACCATACAAAGCTAGGTGGAAAAGTAAGGTGCGAGGAGGACGCAAACATATAGTGAGTGAGGGCAATAAGGTGGTAGATGGAGTATAGGGCCCAAGTTTCTGCCTCAGTTGCTCCTGATTTTTTGGAGCAACTGGTGTAACATAGCAACTTCAGTACCCATTCCTGCTTTCTCGCCATACTCCTTGATCCCCCGAGTAGTAAGGACTTCATCTAACTCCTTTTTGAATATATTTAGTGAATTGGCCTCAACAACTTTCTGTGGTAGAGAATTCCACAGGTTCACCACTCTCTGGGTGAAGAAGTTTCTCCTCATCTCGGTCCTAAATGGCTTACCCCTTATCCTTAGACTGTCCCCCGTGGTTCTGGACTTCCCCAACATTGGGAACATTCTTCCTGCATCTAACCTGTCTAAACCCGTCAGAATTTTAAACGTTTCTATGAGGTCCCCTCTCATTCTTCTGAACTCCAGTGAATACAAGCCCAGTTGATCCAGTCTTTCTTGATAGGTCAGTCCCGTCATCCCGGGAATCAGTCTGGTGAACCTTCGCTGCACTCCCTCAATAGCAAGAATGTCCTTCCTCAGGTTAGGAGACCAAAACTGTACACAATACTCCAGGTGTGGCCTCACCAAGGCCCTGTACAACTGTAGCAACACCTCCCTGCCCCTGTACTCAAATCCCCTCGCTATGAAGGCCAACATGCCATTTGCTTTCTTAACCGCCTGTTGTACCTGCATGCCAACCTTCAATGACTGATGTACCATGACACCCAGGTCTCGTTGCACCTCCCCTTTTCCTAATCTGTCACCATTCAGATAATAGTCTGTGTCTCTGTTTTTACCACCAAAGTGGATAACCTCACATTTATCCACATTATACTTCATCTGCCATGCATTTGCCCACTCACCTAACCTATCCAAGTCGCTCTGCAGCCTCATAGCATCCTCCTCGCAGCTCACACTGCCACCCAACTTAGTGTCATCCGCAAATTTGGAGATACTACATTTAATCCCCTCGTCTAAATCATTAATGTACAGTGTAAACAGCTGGGGCCCCAGCACAGAACCTTGCGATACCCCACTAGTCACTGCCTGCCATTCTGAAAAGTACCCATTTACTCCTACTCTTTGCTTCCTGTCTGACAACCAGTTCTCAATCCATGTCAGCACACTACCCCCAATCCCATGTGCTTTAACTTTGCACATTAATCTTTTGTGTGGGACCTTGTCGAAAGCCTTCTGAAAGTCCAAATATACCACATCAACTGGTTCTCCCTTGTCCACTCTACTGGAAACATCCTCAAAAAATTCCAGAAGATTTGTCAAGCATGATTTCCCTTTCACAAATCCATGCTGACTTGGACCTATCAAGTCACCTCTTTCCAAATGCACTGCTATGACATCCTTAATAATTGATTCCATCATTTTATCCACTACCGATGTCAGGCTGACCGGTCTATAATTCCGTTTTCTTTCTCCCTCCTTTTTTAAAAAGTGGGGTTACATTGGCTACCCTCCACTCCAAAGGAACTGATCCAAAGTCAATGGAATGTTGGAAAATGACTGTCAATGCATCCGCTATTTCCAAGGCCACCTCCTTAAGTACTCTGGGATGCAGTCCATCAGGCCCTGGGGATTTATCGGCCTTCAATCCCATCAATTTCCCCAACACAATTTCCCGACTAATAAGGATTTCCCTCAGTTCCTCCTCTTTACTAGACATTCTGACCCCTTTTATATCCGGAAGGTTGTTTGTGTTCTCCTTAGTGAATACTGAACCAAAGTACTTGTTCAATTGGTCCGCCATTTCTTTGTTCCCCGTTATGACTTCCCCTGATTCTGACTGCAGGGGAACTAAGTTTGTCTTTCCTAACCTTTTTCTCTTTACATATCTATAGAAACTTTTGCAATCCGTCTTAATGTTCCCTGCAAGCTTCTTCTCGTATTCCATTTTCCCTGCCCTAATCAAACCTTTTGTCCTCCTCTGCTGAGTTCTAAATTTCTCCCAGTCCCCAGGTTCGCTGCTATTTCTGGCCAATTTGTATGCCATTTCCTTGGCTTTAATACTATCCCTGATTTCCCGTGTAGAACGGAGTATCTTAGAAATTCAAATTCTCGGCATTTAGTTTGCTCCAGTTCTAGTCAGTTAGAACAGTTTCACTTTGGAACAGAATTTTTTTTTCAAAAGGGGGCGTGTCCAGCCACTTGCGTCTGTTTTCAAAGTTTCGGCAGTGAAAACTCACTCCAAACTAACTTAGAATGGAATAAGTGAAGATTTTTGTACGCTCGATAAAACCTTGTCTATACTTTAGAAAATCAGGCGTAGGTTACAAATCAGGCGTAGGGAATGGGGGGGGGGGGTTTAAAGGGAAGTTTACAAACATTAAACACTTCAGTTTTACAAATAAAAAGCCATCATCAATAATAAATGATAAAAACATCAATAAATCAAAAAAAAATTAATAATTTTTTTTTAAAATCAATAAATAAAACATTTTCTACTTACCGACTGCAGCACCGGGAGCCCTCCAACAGTGTGTCTCTGTAAGTGTCTCTATCTCTGTCTGTCTGTGTGTGTCTCTCACTGTCTGTGTTTCTGACAGCGAGGGAAGGGGGAGGAGAGAAGGGGGGGGGGGGAGAGGAGAGAAGGGGGGGGAAGAGGAGAGAAGGGGGGGGGGGGAGAGGAGAGAAGGGGGGGGGGGGAGAGGAGAGAAGGGGGGGGGGGGAATGGAGAAAGGGGGGGGGAATGGAGAAAGGGGGGGAAGGGGGAATGGAGAAAGGGGGGGAATGGAAAAGGGGGGGAATGGAGAAAGGGGGGGAATGGAGAAAGGGGGGAATGGAGAAAGGGGGGGAATGGAGAAAGGGGGGGAATGGAGAAAGGGGGGGAATGGAGAAAGGGGGGAATGGAGAAAGGGGGGAATGGAGAAAGGGGGGGAATGGAGAAAGGGGGGGAATGGAGAAAGGGGGGGAATGGAGAAAGGGGGGAATGGAGAAAGGGGGGGAATGGAGAAAGGGGGGGAATGGAGAAAGGGGGGGAATGGAGAAAGGGGGGGAATGGAGAAAGGGGGGAATGGAGAAAGGGGGGGAATGGAGAAAGGGGGGGAATGGAGAAAGGGGGGAATGGAGAAAGGGGGGAATGGAGAAAGGGGGGGAATGGAGAAAGGGGGGGAATGGAGAAAGGGGGGGAATGGAGAAAGGGGGGGAATGGAGAAAGGGGGGGAATGGAGAAAGGGGGGAATGGAGAAAGGGGGGGAATGGAGAAAGGGGGGAAATGGAGAAAGGGGGGGAATGGAGAAAGGGGGGGAATGGAGAAAGGGGGGGAATGGAGAAAGGGGGGGAATGGAGAAAGGGGGGGAATGGAGAAAGGGGGGAATGGAGAAAGGGGGGGAATGGAGAAAGGGGGGAATGGAGAAAGGGGGGAATGGAGAAAGGGGGGAATGGAGAAAGGGGGGGAATGGAGAAAGGGGGGGAATGGAGAAAGGGGGGGAATGGAGAAAGGGGGGGAATGGAGAAAGGGGGGGAATGGAGAAAGGGGGGAATGGAGAAAGGGGGGAAACCCCCCTGAAACCCCCTGG
>NW_027253711.1:0-13030 GCF_044704955.1 Pristiophorus japonicus
AGAGACAGGGAGGGGAGGAGGGAGAGACAGGGAGCGGGGGGGGGGGAGACAGGGAGGGGAGGAGGGAGAGACAGGGAGGGGGGGAGGGGGAGACAGGGAGGGGGGGAGAGACAGGGAGGGGGGGGAGGGAGAGACAGGGAGGGGGGGGGAGGGGGAGACATGGAGGGGGGGGAGGGAGAGACAGGGAGGGGAGGAGGGAGAGACAGGGAGCGGGGGGGGAGAGACAGGGAGAGGGGGGAGGGAGAGACAGGGGGGGGGGGAGGGAGAGACAGGGAGGGGGGGGGGAGGGAGAGACGGGGGGGGGGGAGGGAGAGACAGGGAGGTGGGGAGGGAGAGACAGGGAGGGGGGGAGGGAGAGACAGGGAGGGGGGGAGGGAGAGACAGGGAGGGGGGGAGGGAGAGACAGGGAGGGGGGGGAGGGAGAGACAGGGAGGGGGGGTGGGAGAGACAGGGAGGGGGGGTGGGAGAGACAGGGAGCGGGGGGGGGGGAGAGACAGGGAGGGGGGGGAGGGAGAGACATGGAGGGGGGGAGGGAGAGACAGGGAGGGGGGGAGGGAGAGACAGGGAGGGGGGGGAGGGAGAGACAGGGAGGGGGCGGGTGGGAGAGACAGGGAGGGCGGGTGGGAGAGACAGGGAGGGGGGGGGAGGGAGAGACAGGGAGGGGGAGGGGTGGGAGAGACAGGGAGGGCGGGTGGGAGAGACAGGGAGGAGGGGGGGGGAGGGAGAGACAGGGAGGGGGGGGGGGGGGGAGAGACAGGGAGGGGGGGGGGGGAGAGACAGGGAGGGGGGGGAGGGAGAGACAGGGAGGGGGAGGGGTGGGAGAGACAGGGAGGGCGGGTGGGAGAGACAGGGAGGGGGAGGGGTGGGAGAGACAGGGAGGGCGGGTGGGAGAGACAGGGAGGGGGGGGGAGGGAGAGACAGGGAGGGGGAGGGGTGGGAGAGACAGGGAGGGCGGGTGGGAGAGACAGGGAGGGGGGGGGAGGGAGAGACAGGGAGCGGGGGGGGGAAGAGACAGGGAGGGGGGGGGAGGGAGAGACAGGGAGCGGGGGGGGGAAAGAGACAGGGAGGGGGGGGAGGGAGAGACAGGAGGGGGGGGGGAGGGAGATACAGGGAGGGGGGGGAGGGAGAGACAGGGAACGGGGGGGAGAGACGGGGGGGGGGGGAGGGAGAGACAGGGAGGGGGCGGGGGGGGGGTAGAGACAGGGAGGGGGGGGAAGGAGAGACAGGGAGGGGGAGGGAGGGAGAGAGACAGGGAGGGGGGGGAGGGAGAGACAGGGAGTGGTGGGGGAGGGAGAGACAGGGAGTGGTGGGGGAGGGAGAGACAGGGAGGGAGGGTGGGAGGGAGAGACAGGGAGGGGGGGGACGGAGGGGGGGGAGGGAGGGAGAGACAGGGAGGGGGGGGAGGAAGGGAGAGACAGGGAGGGGGGGGGGAGGGAGAGGCAGGGAGGGGGAGGAGGGAGAGACAGGGAGGGAGGGGAGGGAGAGACAGGGAGGGGGGGGAGGGAGAGACAGGGAGTGGGGGGAGGGAGAGACAGGGAGGGGGGGAGGAGGGAGAGACAGGGAGTGGGGGGGGAGGAGGGAGAGACAGGGAGTGGGGGGAGGGAGAGACAGGGAGGGGGGGGAGGAGGGAGAGACAGGGAGTGGGGGGAGGGAGAGACAGGGAGGGGGGGGAGGGAGGGAGAGACAGGGAGGGGGGGGAGGGAGAGACAGGGAGGGGGGGGAGGGAGAGACAGGGGGGGGGGGGGAGGGAGAGACAGGGGGGGAGAGAGAGACAGGGGGGGAGAGAGAGACAGGGAGGGAGAGAGAGACAGGGAGGGAGAGAGAGACAGGGAGGGAGAGAGAGACAGGGAGGGAGAGAGAGACAGGGAGGGAGAGAGAGACAGGGAGGGAGAGAGAGACAGGGAGGGAGAGAGAGACAGGGAGGGAGAGAGAGACAGGGAGGGAGAGAGAGACAGGGAGGGAGAGAGAGACAGGGAGGGAGAGAGACAGGGAGGAGAGAGAGACAGGGAGGGAGAGAGACAGGGAGGGAGAGAGACAGGGAGGGAGAGAGAGACAGGGAGGGAGAGAGAGACAGGGAGGGAGAGAGAGACAGGGAGGGAGAGAGAGACAGGGAGGGAGAGAGAGACAGGGAGGGAGAGAGAGACAGGGAGGGAGAGAGAGACAGGGAGGGAGAGAGAGACAGGGAGGGAGAGAGAGACAGGGAGGGAGAGAGAGACAGGGAGGGAGAGAGAGACAGGGAGGGAGAGAGACAGGGAGGGAGAGAGAGACAGGGAGGGAGAGAGACAGGGAGGGAGAGAGACAGGGAGGGAGAGAGAGACAGGGAGGGAGAGAGAGACAGGGAGGGAGAGAGAGACAGGGAGGGAGAGACAGGGACAGGGAGGGAGAGAGAGACAGGGAGGGAGAGAGAGACAGGGAGGGAGAGAGAGACAGGGAGGGAGAGAGAGACAGGGAGGGAGAGAGACAGGGAGGGAGAGAGACAGGGAGGGAGAGAGACAGGGAGGGAGAGAGACAGGGAGGGAGAGAGAGACAGGGAGGGAGAGAGACAGGGAGGGAGAGAGACAGGGAGGGAGAGAGAGACAGGGAGGGAGAGAGAGACAGGGAGGGAGAGAGAGACAGGGAGGGAGAGAGAGACAGGGAGGGAGAGAGAGACAGGGAGGGAGAGAGAGACAGGGAGGGAGAGACAGGGAGGGAGAGAGAGACAGGGAGGGAGAGAGAGACAGGGAGGGAGAGAGAGACAGGGAGGGAGAGAGAGACAGGGAGGGAGAGAGACAGGGAGGGAGAGAGACAGGGAGGGAGAGAGAGACAGGGAGGGAGAGAGAGACAGGGAGGGAGAGAGAGACAGGGAGGGAGAGAGAGACAGGGAGGGAGAGAGAGACAGGGAGGGAGAGAGAGACAGGGAGGGAGAGAGAGACAGGGAGGGAGAGGGAGACAGGGAGGGAGAGAGAGACAGGGAGGGAGAGAGAGACAGGGAGGGAGAGAGAGACAGGGAGGGAGAGAGAGACAGGGAGGGAGAGAGAGACAGGGAGGGAGAGAGAGACAGGGAGGGAGAGAGAGACAGGGAGGGAGAGAGAGACAGGGAGGGAGAGAGAGACAGGGAGGGAGAGAGAGACAGGGAGGGAGAGAGACAGGGAGGGAGAGAGAGACAGGGAGGGAGAGAGAGACAGGGAGGGAGAGAGACAGGGAGGGAGAGAGACAGGGAGGGAGAGAGAGACAGGGAGGGAGAGAGAGACAGGGAGGGAGAGAGAGACAGGGAGGGAGAGAGAGACAGGGAGGGAGAGAGAGTTAGGGAGGGAGAGAGAGACAGGGAGGGAGAGAGAGACAGGGAGGGAGAGAGAGACAGGGAGGGAGAGAGAGAGACAGGGAGGGAGAGAGAGACAGGGAGGGAGAGACAGACAGGGAGGGAGAGAGAGACAGGGAGGGAGAGAGACAGGGAGTGGGGGGAGGGCGAGAGAGACAGGGAGGGAGAGAGAGACAGGGAGGGAGAGAGAGACAGGGAGGGAGAGAGAGACAGGGAGGGAGAGAGAGACAGGGAGGGAGAGAGACAGGGAGTGGGGGGGAGGGCGAGAGAGACAGGGAGGGAGAGACAGACAGGGAGGGAGAGAGAGACAGGGAGGGAGAGAGAGACAGGGAGGGGGGGGGAGGGAGAGACAGGGAGGGGGGGGAGGGAGAGACAGGGAGGGAGGGGAGGGAGAGACAGGGAGGGGGGGGAGGGAGAGACTGGGAGGGGGGGGGGGAGGGAGAGACAGGGAGGGGGGGGAGGGAGGGAGAGACAGGGAGGGGTGGGGAGGGAGAGGCAGGGAGGGGGGGGGAGGGAGAGGCAGGGAGGGGTGGGGAGGGAGAGGCAGGGAGGGTGGGGAGGGAGAGGCAGGGAGGGGGGGGAGGGAGAGGCAGGGAGGGGGGGGAGGGAGAGGGAGGGGGGGGAGGGAGAGACAGAGACAGGGAGGGGGGGGGAGGGGGAGGGAGAGGCAGGGAGGGAGGGTGGGAGGGAGAGACAGGGAGGGGGGGAGGGAGAGACAGGGAGGGGGGGGAGGGAGAGACAGGGAGGGAGGGGAGGGAGAGACAGGGAGGGGGGGGAGGGAGAGGCAGGGAGGGGGGGGAGGGAGAGACAGGGAGGGAGGGTGGGAGGGAGAGACAGGGAGGGGGGGGGAGGGAGAGACAGGGAGGGAGGGTGGGAGAGAGAGACAGGGAGGGAGGGGGAGGGAGAGACAGGGAGGGAGGGTGGGAGGGAGAGACAGGGAGGGGGGGGGAGGGAGAGACAGGGAGGGGGGGGGAGGGAGAGACAGGGAGGGGGGGAGGGAGAGACAGGGAGGGGGGGGAGGGAGAGACAGGGAGGGGGGGGGAGGGAGAGACAGGGAGGGGGGGGGAGGGAGAGACAGGGAGGGGGGGGAGGGAGAGACAGGGAGGGAGGGTGGGAGGCAGGGAGGGGGGGAGGGAGAGACAGGGAGGGAGGGTGGGAGGGAGAGACAGGGAGGGGGGGGGGGAGGGAGAGACAGGGAGGGAGGGGGGGAGGGAGAGACAGGGAGGGAGGGTGGGAGGCAGGGAGAGAGAAGTCGAGAGGGGTCACCGACAATTGTTTCCGTCATTCAATCTGGAGAAGTGTGAGGTAATACATTTGGGGAGGTGCACCAAGGCGAGGGAATACACAATAAATGGGAGGTTCGTGAGAGGTGTGGAGGGACAGAGCGACCTTGCAGTGCATGTCCGCAGATCCTTAAAGACACAAGAACGTCAGAAACAGGAGCAGGAGTCGGCCATTCGGCCCCTCGAGCCTGCTCCGCCATTTAATACGACCATGGGCTGATCCGATCATGGACTCAGCTCCACTTCCCCGCCCGCTCCCCATAACCCTTCACTCCCTTATCGCTCAAAAATCTGTCTATCTCCACCTTAAATATATTCAATGACCCAGCCCCCACAGCTCTCTGGGGCAGAGAATTCCACAGATTTACAACCCTCTGAGAGAAGAAATTCCTCCTCAGCTCAGTTTTAAATGGCCCCGCCTCTCACCCCCCCTCACTACCCCCACAACCCCTCACCTGAACTGCTTCTCCTCGCACATGAACTTCACCAGCTCCTCCTCGTCTGGCTCCAACCACTTCAGCTCCACAGACTCTGCCTCAACCACCTCGGGCTCCAGGAAGAGGTGCCGTGCCTCCTTGTACAGCCAGTCCTCGGGGATGGTGTATTTCTGGGAGAGAGGGAGAGTCAGTCAGTGAATGAGCACAGTTTCCCCAGCTCAGTCTAACCCCCACCAGTCCTCGGGGATGGTGTATTTCTGGGAGAGAGGGACAGTCAGTCAGTGAGTGAGCACAGTTTCCCCAGCTCAGTCTAACCCCCACCAGTCCTCGGGGATGGTGTATTTCTGGGAGGGAAGGGAGAGTCAGTCAGTGAGTGAGCACAGTTTCCCCAGCTCAGTCTAACCCCTTCGCCCCCCCACCAGTCCTCGGGGATGGTGTGTTTCTGGGAGAGAGGGACAGTCAGTCAGTGAGCACAGTTTCTCCAGCTCCGTCTAACCCCCTCCAGTCCTCGGGGATGGTGTGTTTCTGGGAGAGAGGGACGGGAGAGTCAGTCAGTGAGTGAGCACAGTTTCCCCAGCTCCGTCTAACCCCTTCGCCCCCCCACCAGTCCTCGGGGATGGTGTGTTTCTGGGAGAGGGGAAGGGAGAGTCAGTCAGTGAGTGCAGTTTCTCCAGCTTAGTCTAACCCCCTCCAGTCCTCGGGGATGGTGTATTTCTGGGAGAGAGGAACGGAGAGTCAGTCAGTGAGCACAGTTTCCCCAGCTCCGTCTAACCCTTCGCCCCCCCGCCAGTCTTCGGGGATGGTGTATTTCTGGGAGAGGGGAAGGGAGAGTCAGTCAGTGAGCACAGTTTCCCCAGCTCCGTCTAACCCCCTCCAGTCCTCGGGGATGGTGTGTTTCTGGGAGGGAAGGGAGAGTCAGTCAGTGAGTGCAGTTTCCCCAGCTCAGTCTAACCCCCTCCACCAGTCCTCGGGGATGGTGTGTTTCTGGGAGAGGGGAAGGGAGAGTCAGTCAGTGAGCACAGTTTCCCCAGCTCAGTCTAACCCCCTCCAGTCCTCGGGGATGGTGTGTTTCTGGGAGAGAGGGAGAGTCAGTCAGTGAGTGCAGTTTCCCCAGCTCCGTCTAACCCCCTCCACCAGTCCTCGGGGATGGTGTGTTTCTGGGAGAGAGGGACAGTCAGTCAGTGAGCGCAGTTTCCCCAGCTCCGTCTAACCCCCTCCAGTCCTCGGGGATGGTGTGTTTCTGGGAGAGAGGGACAGTCAGTCAGTGAGCGCAGTTTCCCCAGCTCCGTCTAACCCCCACCAGTCCTCGGGGATGGTGTGTTTCTGGGAGAGGGGAGGGAACAGTCAGTTAGCTGGTATATTTCTGGGAGGTGCAGCGGCCCGGGAGCAGAGTGGAGGCATACCACTACAAGGTACAGCGTGAGCTGGTGCAGGAGGGCAAGGGCAGCGATGAGTGACATCAGCAAGGTCCAGGTCGGGGATTGGAGCGTAGGCAGACACAGCAGGAGCGGCGAGAGACTGTGGAGGGACGTGATCGGGGCCCGGGAGAGGTTCGAGCTTGGGGCCAGGGACCCAGGGGGCAGCACGGGACCCAGCCCACACTGTGTGCGATATGTGGGCGCACTGGGTCCGTGCAGCAGAGCTGGTCTCCAGTCGTCCTGGTTAACCCTTGCCCCTGGACCGAGACCTGGCTCTGTCAAGCCCCGTGTGGTGGCTGGTGTACAACTGTCACCCCACGTTAAACAATCCACCCACAGGCATCTTCCACCCTTCAGGATGTAGTTCGGGATCTGGAATGTCAGGTCCTTCATTGAAACACCTGGGAACTCATCCCTTTCTGGCAAGGAAGCAAGTCACCCTCGTTTCGAGGGACTGCCTGTGAAGATGATGACGTATTTATGGGAGAGGTAAGGGAGTCAGTCAGCGAGCGCAGTCTCCCCAGCCCCATCTACCTCCCCCGCCCCACCCCCACACATTATTAGACCCCCCCCACGAAACAATCATGGCCGCGGCCTTTTATCTCAAAGCACGCTCCAATCTTCAATGAGAATCAGACAGCAACAGAAGGGGCGGCCATTCGGCCCATCGCCAACTGTGCTGGTTCCAGTCCGCCCCATTCTCCCCCCGTGCCCCACACAGCCCTGAAAATGTCTTCCTTCATCGAGTCTTTATCCCATTTGCTTTTGAAAGTTACTGTTGAATCTGGTCCCACCGCCCTTTCAGTCGGCACGTACCCGATCACAGCAATTCGTTAAAAAAAGACATTTAGCTCACCGTCCCTCTCTGGTACGTTTGCTAATTATCTTAAGACCATCAGAAACAGGAGCAGGAGTCGGCCATTCGGCCCCTCGAGCCTGCTCCGCCATTTAATACCACCATGGCTGATCCGATCATGGACTCAGCTCCACTTCCCCGCCCGCTCCCCATAACCCTTCACTCCCTTATTGCTTAAAAATCTGTCCATCTCCCCCTTAAATATATTCAATGATCCAGCCTCCACAGCTCTCTGGGGCAGAGAATTCCACAGATTTACAACCCTCTGAGAGAAGAAATTCCTCCTCATCTCAGTTTTAAATGGGCGGCCCCTTATTCTAAGACCATGCCCCCTAGTTCTAGTCTCCCCCATCAGTGGGAACATCCTCTCTGCATCCACCTTGTCGAGCCCCCCTCATAATCTGATACGTTTCGATAAGATCACCTCTCATTCTTCTGAACTCCAGTGAGTAGAGGCCCAACCTCCTCAACCTTTCCTCATAAGTCAACCCCCTCATCTCCGGAATTAAATCCACGTGCCCTCTGGTTACTGACCCTCCCACCAGTTTCTCCTTATTGTATTGATAAAGCACTTTTCCCGACCTTGACACATTCCAAAGTGCTGTACAGCCAATCAAGTACTTTTTTTTGAAGTGGGATGGAGCGATTGACCTATGAGGGAAGACTGAGTAGACTCAGCCGATATTTTCTAAAGTTTAGAAGAATGGGAGGTGATCTCATAGAAACATACAACATTGTGACAGGGCTCGACAGGGTAGATGCAGGGAGGGTGGTTCCCTCCCGGGCTGGGGGGAGTCGAGAACCAGGGCTCACAGTCTCAGGATAAGGGCTCGGCCATTGAGGACTGAGATGAGGAGGAAGTTCTTCACTCAGAGGGTGGTGAATCTTTCGAATTCTCTGCCCCTGAGGGCTGTGGAGTCTTTGAGTATATTCAACATCAGAAATAGGAGCAGGAGTCGGCCATTCGGCCCCTCGAGCCTGCTCCGCCATTTAATACCATCATGGACTCAGCTCCACTTCCCCGCCCGCTCCCCATATCCCTTTAACTCCTTACTCAAGACAGAAATTGATAGATTTTTGAATATTAAGGGAATCAAGGGACATGGGGCCATAGAAACATAGACAATAGGTGCAGGAGTAGGCCATTCGGCCCTTCGAGCCTGCACCACCATTCAATAAGATCATGGCTGATCATTCCCTTAGTATCCCTTTCCTGCTTTCTCTCCATACCCCTTGATCCCTTTAGCCGTAAGGACCACATCTAACTCCTTCTTGAATATATCCAATGAACTGGCCTCAACAACTCTCTGCGGCAGGGAATTCCACAGGTTAACAACTCTCTGAGTGAAGAAGTTTCTCCTCATCTCGGTCCTAAATGGCCTACCCCTTATCCTTAGACTGTGACCCCTGGTTCTGGACTTCCCCAACATCGGGAACATTCTTCCTGCATCTAACCTGTCCAGTCCCGTCAGAATTTTATATGTTTCTATGAGATCCCCTCTCATCCTTCTAAACTCCAGTGAATACAGACCCACTCGATCCAGTCTCTCCTCATATGTCAGTCCTGCCATCCCGGGAATCAGTCTGGTGAACCTTCGCTGCACTCCCTCAATAGCAAGAACGTCCTTCCTCAGATTAGGAGACCAAAACTGAACACAATATTCCTGGTAAGGCCTCACTAAGGCCCTGTACAACTGCAGTAAGACCTCCCTGCTCCTGTACTCAAATCCTCTCGCTATGAAGGCCAACATACCATTTGCCTTCTTCACCACCTGCTGTACCTGCATGCCAACTTTCAATGACTGATGAACCATGACACCCAGGTCTCGTTGCACCTCCCCTTTTCCTAAT
Source organism: Pristiophorus japonicus (assembly GCF_044704955.1). Taxonomy (NCBI): domain Eukaryota; kingdom Metazoa; phylum Chordata; class Chondrichthyes; family Pristiophoridae; genus Pristiophorus; species Pristiophorus japonicus. Next base: position 9,144 of record NW_027253711.1, read on the forward strand.
CTGTCACCATTCAGATAATATTCTGCCTTCCTGTTTTTGCCACCAAAGTGGATAACCTCACATTTATCCACATTATACTGCATCTGCCATGCATTTGCCCACTCACCTAACCTGTCCAAGTCACCCTGCAGCCTCTTAGCATCCCCCTCACAGCTCGCACCGCCACCCAGCTTAGTGTCATCTGCAAACTTGGAGATATTACACTCAATTCCTTCATCCAAATCATTAATGTATATTGTAAAGAGCTGGGGTCCCAGCACTGAGCCCTGCGGCACTCCACTAGTCACTGCCTGCCATTCTGAAAAGGACCCGTTTATCCCGACTCTCTGCTTCCTGTCTGCCAACCAGTTCTCTATCCACGTCAGTACATTACCCCCAATACCATGTGCTTTAATTTTGCACACCAATCTCTTGTGTGGGACCTTGTCAAAAATCTTTTGAAAGTCCAAATACACCACATCCACTGGTTCTCCCTTGTCCACTCTACCAGTTACATCCTCAAAAAACTCTAAAAGATTTGTCAAGCCTGATTTCCCTTTCATAAATCCATGCTGACTTGGAGCGATCCTGTCACTGCTTTCCAAATGTGCTGTTATTTCATCTTTAATAATTGATTCCAACATTTTCCCCACTACTGATGTCAGGCTAACCGGTCTATAATTACCCGTTTTCTCTCTCCCTCCTTTCTTAAAAAGTGGTGTTACATTAGCTACCCTCCAGTCCATAGGAACTGATCCAGAGTCGATAGACTGTTGGAAAATGATCACCAATACATCCACTATTTCTAGGGCCACTTCCTTAAGTACTCTGGGATGCAGACTATCAGGCCCTGGGGATTTATCGGCCTTCAATTTCCCGACTAATAAGGATATCCTTCAGTTCCTCCTTCTCACGACCCTTGGTCCCCTAGTATTTCCGGAAGGTTATTTGTGTCTTCCTTAGTGAAGACAGAACCAAAGTATTTGTTTAACTGGTCCGCCATTTCCTTGTTCCCCATTATAAATTCACCTGAATCTGACTGCAAGGGACCTACGTTTATCTTCACTAATGTTTTTCTCTTCACATATCTATAGAAGCTTTTGCAGTCAGTTTTTATATTCCCAGCAAGCTTCCTCTCATACTCTATTTCCCCTCCTAATTAAACCCTTTGTCCTCCTCTGCTGTATTGCAAAATTCTCCCAGTCCTCAGGTTTGCTGCTTTTTCTGGCCAATTTATATGCCTCTTCCTTGGATTTATCAATATCCTTAATTTCCCTTGTTAACCACGGTTGAGCCACCTTGCCCGTTTTATTTTTACTCCAGACAGGGATGTACAATTGTTGAAGTTCATCCATGTGATCTTTAAATGTTTGCCATTGCCTATCCACCGTCAACCCTTTAAGTATCACTCACCAGTCTATTCTAGCCAATTCACATCTCATACCATCGAAGTTACCTTTCCTTAAGTTCAGGACCCTAGTCTCTGTATTAACTGTGTTACTCTCCATCGTAATAAAGAATTCTACCATATTATGGTCACTCTTCCCCAAGGGGCCTCGCACAACCAGATTGCTAATTAGTCCTTTCTCATTCCACATCACCCAGTCTAGGATGGCCAGCTCTCTAGTTGGTTCCTCGACATATTGATCTGGAAAACCATCCCGAATACACTCCAGGAAATCCTCCTCCACCGTATTGCTACCAGTTTGGTTAGCCCAATCTATATGTAGATTAATGTCACCCATGATAACTGCTGTACCTTTATTGCACATATCCCTGATTTCTTGTTTGATGCTGTCCCCAACCTCACTACTACTGTTTGGTGGTCTGGACACAACTCCCACTAGCGTTTTCTGCCCTTTGGTGTTCCGCAGCTCAACCCATACCGATTCCACATCATCCAAGCTAATGTCCTTTCTTACTATTGTGTTAATCTCCTCTTTAACCAGCAACGCCACCCCACCTCCTTTTCCTTTCTGTCTATCTTTCCTAAATGTTGAATACCCCTGGATGTTGAGTTCCCAGCCTTGGTCACCCTGGAGCCATGTCTCTGTGATACCAATCACATCATACCCGTTAACTGCTATCTGCGCAGTTAGTTCATCCACCTTATTCCGAATACTCCTCACATTGAGACACAGAGCCTTCAGGCTTGTCTTTTTAACACACTTTGCCCCTTTAGAATTTTGCTGCAATGTGGCCCTGTTTGCTTTTTGCCTTGAGTTTCTCTGCCCTCCACTTTTACTTTTCTTCTTTCTATCTTTTGCTTCTGCCCCCATTCTACTTTCCTCTGTCTCCCTGCATAGGTTCCCATCCCCCTGCCATATTAGTTTAACTCCTCCCCAACAGCACTAGCAAACACTCCCCCTCGGACATTGGTTCCGGTCCTGCCCAGGTGCAGACCGTCCGGTTTGTACTGGTCCCACCTCCCCCAGAACCAGTTCCAATGTCCCAGGAATTTGAATCCCTCCCTTCTGCACCACTGCTCAAGCCACGTATTCATCTGAGCTATCCTGCGATTCCTACTCTGACTAGCACGTGGCACTGGTAGCAATCTTGAGATTACTACTTTTGAGGTCCTACCTTTTAATTTAACTCCTAGCTCCTTAAATTCGTCTCGTAGGACCTCATCCCTTTTTTTACCTATATCGTTGGTACCAATGTGCACCACGACAACTGGCTGTTCACCCTCCCTTTTCAGAATGTCCTGCACCCGCTCCGACACATCCTTGACCCTTGCACCAGGGAGGCAACAGACCATCCTGGAGTCTCGGTTGCGGCCGCAGAAACGCCTATCTATTCCCCATCACTATCGCGCTCCCACTCTTTTTCCTGCCCTCCTGTGCAGTAGAGCCAGCCGCGGTGCCATGAACTTGGCTGCTGCTGTCCTCCCCTGATGAGTCATCCCCCTCAACAGTACCCAAAGCAGTGTATCTGTTTTGCAGGGGGATGACCACAGAGGACCCCTGCACTACCTTCCTTCCAATGCTCTTCCTGTTGGTCACCCATTCCCTATCTGGCTGTGGACCCTTTACCTGCGGTAAGACCAACTCACTAAACGTGCTATTCACGTCATTCTCAGCATCGTGGATGCTCCAGAGTGAATCCACCCGCAGCTCCAGGGCCGCAATGCGGTCTGTCAGGTGCTGCAGGTGGATGCACTTCCCGCACATGTAGTCGTCAGGGACACTGGAAGCATCCCGGACTTCCCACATAGCGTAGGAGGAGCATGACACGTGCCCGAGCTCTCCTGCCATGAGGAAAATGCAGGAAAGTGGAGTTGAGGTCGATGATCTCATTAAATGGCAGAGCAGGCTCGAGGGGCCGAATGGCCAGTTCCTACTTCTTATGTAGGAAACACGGTAGCCAATCTGTGCATAGCGATCGGATCAAATCGTCTTCATGCTTTTGAACGCCTACATTAAATCTCCCCTCCACTCTCTCGGCTCCAAAGAGAACAACCCCAGCTTCTGCACATCTCTCCATGGAATTCAAGTCCCTCGTCCCTGGTATCATTCTAGTGAATGAATCTCCTTTTCAGGGAAAGGGACAAGGGGTGGTGAAGTAGAAACGATAATTGCGCCCCAGCGACTCACCAAACACCCGATCTTGCCCGAAACAGCCAGTGCCCTTAACACGCTGTTTATGCAGCCTTTGCAATCGGCATTGATGGCGGCAGTCTGACCTTAAGCCCATCCAAAACTCGGCTGCCCCCGTGTCCTAACTCACACCCAGTCCCACTCACCCTTCACCCCCTGTGCTCACTGCCCAGTGACCAAACTCTCACCCAGTCCCACTCACCCATCACCCCCTGTGCTCACTGACCCCGTGTCCTAACTCACACCGAGTCCCGCTCACCCATCACCCACTGTGCTCACTGCCCCATGTCCTAACTCACACCAAGTCCC
>NW_027253712.1:0-12976 GCF_044704955.1 Pristiophorus japonicus
CACACACTCAAAAACCTCCACCTCGCACAGACACACCCCTTCCCCTCGCACACACACACCCCTCCCCCTCCCACACTCACACACCTCCCCCACCACACTCACACCCTGCCCCTCCACACTCACACCTCGGCCACTCCCACACACCCACCCCTCCCCCTCCCACACTCACACCCCTCCCCCTCTCACACACACCACTCCCCCTCCCACACACACACCCCTCTCCCTCCCACACTCACACCCCTCCCCCTCCCACACTCACACCCCTCCCCCTCCCACACACACACCCCTCTCCCTCCCACACTCACACCCCTCTCCCTCCCACAATCACACCCCTCCCACACACACAACCCTCCCCCTCCCACACTCAAAAACCTCCACCTCGCACACACACACCCCTCCCCCTCCCACACTCACACCCCTCCCCCTCCCACACACACACACCCCAACCCCTCCCACAATCACACCCCTCCCCCTCCCAAACACCCACCCCTCCACATCCCACACACACAAACCTCCACCTCCAAAATCACACCCCTCCCCTCCACACTCCCACCACACCCCCCCACACTCACACCCCTCCCCCTCACACGCACATACCCCTGCCCCTCCACACTCACACCCCTGCCCCTCCCACACACACAACCCTCCCCCTCCCACACTCACACCCCTCCCCCTCCCACACACACATCCCTCCCCCTCTCACACACCCCTCCCCCTCTCACACTCACACCCCTCCCCCTCCCACACACACACACCCCTCCCCCTCTCACACACACACACCCCTCCCCCTCACACACCTCCCCCACCACACCTCTTCCCCTGCCTCTCCCATACTCCCATCCCTCACCCTCCCACACCTACCCCTCCCACACACACATCCCTCCCCCTCCCACACTCACACCCCTGCCCCTCCCACACACCCACCCCTCCCCCTCTCACACACACAACCCTCCCCCTCCCACACTCACCCCTCCCCCTCCCACACACACACACATCCCTCCCCCTCTCACACACACACCCCTCCCCCTCACACACATCCCCCACCACACCTCTTCCCCTGCCTCTCCCATACTCCCATCCCTCCCCCTCCCACACTCACACACCTCCCCCTCCCACACACACAACCCTCCCCCTTCTCCTCGCACACTCACACCCCTGCCCCTCCACACTCACACCCCTGCCCTCCCACACTCACACCCCTCCCCCTCTCACATACACAACCCTCCCCCTCCCACACACACACCCTTCCCCCTCCCACACACTCACCCTCCCACACACTCACCCCTCCACCTCACACACTCACACATCTCCCCCTCCCACACAAACACCCCTCCCACACTCACACCCCTCCCCCTCCCACACACCCTCCCCTCCACCTCCCACACTCACACATCTCCCCCTCCCACACACACAAAACCCTCCCCCTCCCACAGACACATCCCTCCCCCTCGCACACTCACACTCCTGCCCCTCCACACTCACACCCCTCCCCCTCCCACACACACACCCCTCTCCCTCCCACAATCACACCCCTCCCCCTCCCACACACACACCCCTCTCCCTCCCACACTCACACCCCTCCCCCTCTCACACACACATCACTCTCCCTCCCACACACACCCCTCCCCCTCCCACACACACACCCCTCTCCCTCCCACAATCACACCCCTCCCCCTCACACACACACACCCCTCTCCCTCCCACACTCACACCCCTCCCCCTCCCACACACACACCCCTCTCCCTCCCACACTCACACCCCTCCCCCTCCCACACACACAATCCTCCCCCTTCCACACTCACAAACCTCCACCTCGCGCACACACACCCCTTCCCCTCGCACTCACACCCCTCCCCCTCCCACACTCACACCCCTCCCCCTCCCACACACACACACCCCACCTCCTCCCTCACTCACACCCCTCCCCCTCCCAAACACCCACCCCTCCACATCCCACACACACAACCCTCCACCTCCACAATCACACCCCTCCCCTCCACACTCCCACCACACACCCCCACACTCACACCTCTACCCATCCACCTCCCACACTCACACCCCTCCCCCCACCCACACTCACACCCCTGCCCCTCCCACACTCACACCCCGGCCCCTCCCACACTCACACCCCTTCGCCTCCCACACTCACACCCCTCCCCCTCCCAAAAACACAACCGTCCTCCTCCCTCACTCACAACCCTCCCCCTCCCACAGTCACACTCCTGCCCCTCCCCCTCCCACACTCACACCTCTTCCCCTGCCCCTCCCATACTCCCATCCATCCCACACTCACACCCCTGCCCCTCCCAGACTTACACCCCTCCTCCTCCCACAATCACACCCCTCCCCCACCCACACTCACACCCCTCCCCCACCCACACTCACACCCCTGTCCCCCACACTCACACCCCACCCCTCCCACAAACACATCCCTCCCCCTCCCACACTCACACCCCTCCCCCTCCCTCACACACACCCCTCCCCGTCCCACACACACACCCCTCCCCCTCCCACACACACACACCTCCCCCTCCCACACTCACACCCCACCCCTCCCACAAACACATCCCTCCCCCTCCCACACTCACACCCCTCCCCCTCCCTCCCACATTCACACCCCTGCCCCTCCCACACACCCACCCCTCCCCCTCTCACACACACAACCCGCCCCCTCCCACACACACACCCCTCCCCCTCCCTCAAACACACATCCCTCACCCTCCTACACACCCACCCCTCCCCCTCTCACACACCCCTCCCCCTCCCACACACACACACACCCCTCCCCCTCTCACACACACACAACCCTCCCCGTCCCACACACACACCCCTCCCCCCTCTCACACACACAACCCTCCCACTCCCACACAAACACCATCCCCTCCCACACACACAACCCTCCCACTCCCACACAAACACCATCCCCTCCCACACACACCACCCCCCCTCCCACACACACAAAACCCTCCCCCTCCCACAGACACAACCCTCCCCCTCGCACACTCACACCCCTGTCCCTCCACACTCACACCCCTGCCCGTCCCACACAGCCACCCCTCCCCCTCCCACACTCACACCCCTCCCCCTCCCACACACCCACCCCTCCCCCTCCCACACACGCACCCCTCCCCCGCCCACACTCACACCCCTCCCCCTCCCACACACCCACCCCTCCCCCTCCCACACACGCACCCCTCCCCCTCCCACAGACACAACCCTCCCCCTCCCACACAAACACCCCTCTCCCTCCCACAATCACACCCCTCCCACACACACAACCCTCCCCCTCCCACACACAATCCTCCCCCTCCCACACTCACAAACCTCCACCTCGCACACACACACCCCTTCCCTTCGCACACTCACACCCCTCCCCCTCCCACACTCACACCCCTCCCCCTCACACACACACACCCCACCCCCTCCCATACTCACACCCCTCCCCCTCCCAAACACCCACCCCTCCACATCCCACACACACAACCCTCCACCTCCACAATCACACCCCTCCCCCTCCCACACACACACCCCTCCCCCTCCCACACACACACCCCTCCCCCTCCCACACTCACAACTCTCCCCCTCCCACACTCACACCCCTCCACCTCCCACACACACACCCCTCCCCCTCCCACACTCACACCTCTTCCCCTGCCCCTCCCATACTCCCATCCATCCCACACTCACACCCCTGCCCCTGCCGGACTTACACCCCTCCCCCTCCCACACACACACCCCTCCCCCTCCCACACTCACAACTCTCCCCCTCCCACACTCACACCCCTCCCCCACCCACACTCACACCGCTGCCCCTCCCACAATCACAACCCTCCCCTCCACACTCCCCCCACCCACCACCCCCCCCACACTCACACCTCTTACCCTGCCTCTCCCAAACTCCCATCCCCCCGCCTCCCACACGCACACACCCCTCCCCCTCCCACACACACACACCCCTCCCCCTCCCACACACACACCCCTCCCCCTCCCACACACACACACCCCTCCCCCTCCCACACCCCTCCCCCTCCGACACTCATACCCCACCCCCTCCCACACACACACCCCCGTCCCTCTCCCACACACACAACCCTCCCCCTTCCCCTCGCAAACTCACACCTCTTCCCCTGCCCCTCCCATACTCCCATCCCTCCCACACTCACACACCTCCCATACTCCCATCCCTCCCACACTCACACACCTCCCATACTCCCATCCCTCCCCCTCCCACACTCACAGCCCTCCCCCTCCCACACTCACACCCCTCCCCCTCCCACACTCACACCCCTGCCCCTCCCACACTCACACCCCTGCCCCTCCCACACACACAACCCTCCCTCTCCCACACACAAACCCCTCCCCCACAAACACTCACACACCTCCTCCACCCACACTCACACCCCTGCCCCTCCCACACTCACAACCCTCCCCCTCCCACACACACAACCCTCCCCCTCCCACACTCACAACCCTTCGCCTCGCACACACACACCCCTGCCCCTCCCACACTCACACCCCTCCCCCTCCCACACACACATCCCTCCCACACTCACACTCCTCCCCCTCCCACACTCACAACCCTCCCCCTCCCACACACACACCCCTCCCCCTCCCACACTCATACCCCTCCCCCTCCCACACACACAATCCTCCCCCTCCCACACTCACAACCCTCCCCCTCCCACACACACAATCCTCCCCCTCCCACACTCACACCCCTCCCCCTCCCAAAAACCCAACCCTCCACCTCCCACACACACAACCCTCCACCTCCACAATCACACCCCTCCCCTCCACATTCCCACCACACCCCCCCACACTCACACCCCTCCACCACCCACACTCACAACCATCCCCTCCCACACTCACACCCCTCCCCACCCACACTCACACCCCTCCACCACCCACACTCACAACCATCCCCTCCCACACTCACACCCCTCCCCACCCACACTCACACCACTGCCCCTCCCACACTCACACCCCTCCCCCTCCCACACTCACACACCCCTCCCCCTCCCACACTCACACCTCTTCCCCTGCCCCTCCCATACTCCCATCCCTCCCACACTCACACCCCTGCCCCTCCCAGACTAACACCCCTACCCCTCCCACAATCGCACCCCTCCCCCATCCCACACACACAACCCTCCCCCTTCCCCTCGCAAACACACACCCCTCCCTCTCACACGCTCACACCTCTCCCCCTCCACACTCATACACCTCCCCCTCCCACAAACACATCCCTCCCCCTCCACACTCACATCCCTCCCCCTCTCACACACACAATCCCTCCCCCTCCCACACACACACCCCTCCCCCTCCCACACTCACACCCCTCCCCCTCCCACACACACAACCCTGCCCCTCCCCCTCCCACACACACACACCCCTCTCCCTCCCACACTCATACCTCTCCCCCTCCCACACTCAAAACCCTCCCACTCCAACACACACAACCATCCCCCTCCCACACTCACACACCTTCCCCTCCCACACACACAACCCTCCCCCTTCCCCTCGCAAACTCACACCCCTCCCCCTCACACGCTCATAACCCTGCCCCTCCACACTCACACCCCTGCCCCTCCCACACACACAACCCTCCCCCTCCCTCAAACACACACCCCTCACCCTCCCACACACACAACCCTCCCCCTCCCACACACCCACCCATCCCCCTCACACACTCACTCCCCTCCCTCCCCCCTCCCACACCTACCCACCCCTCCCCCTCCCACACTTACACCCCTCCCCCTCCCACACACACATCCCTCCCCCTCCCACACCCACACACCCCTCCCCCTCTCTCACACACACACACCCCTCCCCCTCACACACCTCCCCCTCCACACTCACACCCCGGCCCCTCCCACACACACACCCATCCTCCTCTCACACTCACACCCCTCCCCCTCCCACACTCAGACACACAACACTCTCCCTCCCACCACACCCCTCTCCCTCCCACACTCACACCCCTCCCCCTCCCACACACACAACCCTCCCCCTCCCACACACACAACCCTCCTCCTCCACACTCACACCCCTGCCCCTCCCACACTCACACCCCTCCCCTCCCACACTCACACCCCTCCCCCTCCCACACTCACAACACTCCCCCTCCCAAAAACACAACCTCCTTCCTCACTCACAACCCTCCCCATCCCACAGTCACACCCCTGCCCCTCCCCCTCCCACACTCACACCTCTTCCCCTGCCCCTCCCATACTCCCATCCCGACCAGACTCACACCCCTCCCCTCCCACACTCACACCCCTCCCCTCTCACACTCACACCCCTCCCCCTCCCACAATCACACCCCTCCCCCACCCACACTCACACACCTGCCCCCCCACACTCACACCCCTCCCCCACCCACACTCACACCGCTGCCCCTCCCACAATCACAACCCTCCCCTCCACACTCCCCCCACCCACCACCCCCCCCCACACTCACACCTCTTCCCCTGCCCCTCCCAAACTCCCATCCCCCCGCCTCCCACACCCCTCCCCCTCCCACACACACACACCCCTCCCCCTCCCACACACACACAACCCTCCCCCTTCCCCTCACAAACTCACACCCCTCCCTCTCACACGCTCACACCTCTCCCCCTCCACACTCATACACCTCCCCCTCCCACCCACACACACCCCACCCCCTCCCACACTCACACCCCACCCCTCCCACAAACACATCCCTCCCCCACCCACACACACCCCTGCCCCTCCCACACTCACACCTCTTCCCCTCCCACACACACAACCCTCCCCCTTCCCCTCGCAAACTCACACCCCTCCCCCTCACACGCTCATAACCCTGCCCCTCCACACTCACACCCCTGCCCCTCCCACACACACAACCCTCCCCCTCCCTCAAACACACACCCCTCACCCTCCCACACACACAACCCTCCCCCTCCCACACACCCACCCATCCCCCTCACACACTCACTCCCCTCCCCCTCCCACACCTACCCACCCCTCCCCCTCCCACACTTACACCCCTCCCCCTCCCACACACACATCCCTCCCCCTCCCACACCCACACACCCCTCCCCCTCTCTCACACACACACACCCCTCCCCCTCACACACCTCCCCCTCCACACTCACACCCCGGCCCCTCCCACACACCCACCCATCCTCCTCTCACACTCACACCCCTCCCCCTCCCACACTCAGACACACAACACTCTCCCTCCCACACACACACACCCCTCACCCTCCCACACACACACCCCTCTCCCTCCCACACTCACACCCCTCCCCCTCCCACACACACAACCCTCCCCCTCCCACACACACAACCCTCCTCCTCCACACTCACACCCCTGCCCCTCCCACACTCACACCCCTCCCCTCCCACACTCACACCCCTCCCCCTCCCACACTCACAACACTCCCCCTCCCAAAAACACAACCTCCTTCCTCACTCACAACCCTCCCCATCCCACAGTCACACCCCTGCCCCTCCCCCTCCCACACTCACACCTCTTCCCCTGCCCCTCCCATACTCCCATCCCGACCAGACTCACACCCCTCCCCTCCCACACTCACACCCCTCCCCTCTCACACTCACACCCCTCCCCCTCCCACAATCACACCCCTCCCCCTCCCACACTCACACCCCTGCCCCTCCCAGACTAACACCCCTACCCCTCCCACAATCGCACCCCTCCCCATCCCACACACACAACACTCCCCCTTCCCCTCGCAAACACACACCCCTCCCTCTCACACGCTCACACCCCACCCCCTCCCACACTCACACCCCACCCCTCCCACAAACACATCCCTCCCCCACCCACACACACCCCTGCCCCTCCCCCTCCCACACTCACACCTCTTCCCCTCCCACACACACAACCCTCCCCCTTCCCCTCGCAAACTCACACCCCTCCCCCTCACACGCTCATAACCCTGCCCCTCCACACTCACACCCCTGCCCCTCCCACACACACAACCCTCCCCCTCCCTCAAACACACACCCCTCACCCTCCCACACACACAACCCTCCCCCTCCCACACACCCACCCATCCCCCTCACACACTCACTCCCCTCCCCCTCCCACACCTACCCACCCCTCCCCCTCCCACACTTACACCCCTCCCCCTCCCACACACACATCCCTCCCCCTCCCACACCCACACACCCCTCCCCCTCTCTCACACACACACACCCCTCCCCCTCACACACCTCCCCCTCCACACTCACACCCCGGCCCCTCCCACACACCCACCCATCCTCCTCTCACACTCACACCCCTCCCCCTCCCACACTCAGACACACAACACTCTCCCTCCCACACACACAACCCTCACCCTCCCACACACACACCCCTCACCCTCCCACACTCACACCCCTCCCCCTCCCACACTCACACCCCTCCCCCTCCCACACACACAACCCTCCTCCTCCACACTCACACCCCTGCCCCTCCCACACTCACACCCCTCCCCTCCCACACTCACACCCCTCCCCCTCCCACACTCACAACACTCCCCCTCCCAAAAACACAACCCTCCTCCTTCCTCACTCACAACCCTCCCCATCCCACAGTCACACCCCTGCCCCTCCCCCTCCCACACTCACACCTCTTCCCCTGCCCCTCCCATACTCCCATCCCGACCAGACTCACACCCCTCCCCTCCCACACTCACACCCCTCCCCTCTCACACTCACACCCCTCCCCCTCCCACAATCACACCCCTCCCCCACCCACACTCACACACCTGCCCCCCCACACTCACACCCCTCCCCCACCCACTCTCACACCCCTGCACCTCCCACACTCACAACCCTCCCCCTCCCACTCACACAACCCTCCCTCTCCCACACACACAACCCTCCCCCTCCCACACTCACACACCTCCCCCTCCCACACACACAACCCTCCCCCTCCCACACTCACACACCTCCCCCTCCCACACTCACAACTCTCCCCCTCCCAAACACACATCCCTCCCCCTCCCACACACACAACCCTCCCCCTCCCACACACACACACCCCTCCCCCTCCTACACTCACACCCCTCCCCCTCCCACACACACAATCCTCCCACACACACACCCCTCCCCCTCCCACACTCACACCCCTCCCCCTCCCACACACACAATCCTCCCACACACACACCCCTCCCCCTCCCACACTCATACCCATCCCCCTCCCACACACTCACACCCCTCCCCCTCCCACACTCACACCCCTCCCCCTCCCACACACACAATCCTCCCACACACACACCCCTCCCCCTCCCACACTCATACCCATCCCCCTCCCACACACTCACACCCCTCCCCCTCCCACACACACACCCCTCCACATCCCACACACACAACCCTCCACCTCCACAATCACACCCCTCTCCCTCCCACACTCATACCCATCCCCCACCCACACTCACACCCCTCCCCCTCCCCCTCCCACACTCACACCCCTGCCCCTCCCACAGTCACACCCCTGCCCCTCCCCCTCCCACACTCACACCTCTTCCCCTGCCCCTCCCAAACTCCGATCCCTCCGCCTCCCACACACACACACACCCCTCCCCCTCCCACACACACACACCCCACCCCCTCCCACACACACACACCCCTCCCACACACACAACCCTCCCCCTCCCTCACTCTCCCCCTCCCCCTCCCACACTCACACACATCCCCATCCCACACACACATCCCTCCCCCTCCCACACACACACCCCTCCCCCTCCCACACTCACACCCCTGCACCTCCCATACTCCCATCCCTCCACCTCCCACACTCGCACCCCTCCCCCTCCACACTCACACCCCTCCCTCTCTCACACACACAACCCTCCCCTCCCACACACACAACCCTCCCCCTTCCCCTTGCAAACTCACACCCCTACCCCTCACACACTCACGCCCCTGCCCCTCCACACTCACACCAAGGCCCCTCCCACACGCATACAACTCCCCCTCTCAGACACACAACACTCCCCATCCCACACTCCCACCCCTGCCCCTCCCACACACACAACACTCCCCCTCCCCTCCCACACACACAATCCTCCCCCTCCCACACTCACAACCCTCCGCCTCGCACACACACCCCTCCCCCTCCCACATTCACACCCCAACCACTCCCACACACACACACCCCTCCCACTCCCACACTCACAACTCTCCCCCTCCCACACACACAACCCTCCCCCTCCCACACACACACACCCCTCCCCCTCCCACACTCACACCCCTCCCCCTCCCACACACACAATCCTCCCACACACACACCCCTCCACCTCCCCCACACACACCCTCCACCTCCCACACACCCACCCCTCCCCCTCCCACACACGCAACCCTCCCCCTCCCACACACACACACCCCTCCCCCTCCCACACTCATACCCATCCCCCTCCCACACACTCACACCCCTCCCCCTCCCAAACACCCACCCCTCCACATCCCACACACACAACCCTCCATCTCCACAATCACACCCCTCCCCCTCCCACACTCATACCCATCCCCCACCCACACTCACACCCCTCCCCCTCCCACACTCACACCCCTGCCCCTCCCACACTCACACCCCTCCCCCTCCCACACTCACACCCCTTCCCCTCCCACACTCACAACACTCCCCTTCCTAAAAACACAACCCTCCTCCTCCCTCACTGACAACCCTCCCCCTCCCACAGTCACACCCCTGCCCCTCCCCCTCCCACACTCACACCCCTCCCCCTCCCCCTCCCACACTCACACCCCTGCCCCTCCCACAGTCACACCCCTGCCCCTCCCCCTCCCACACTCACACCTCTTCCCCTGCCCCTCCCAAACTCCTATCCCTCCGCCTCCCACACACACACACACCCCTCCCCCTCCCACACACACACACCCCACCCCCTCCCACACACACACATCCCCATCCCACACACACAACCCTCCCCCTTCCCCTCACAAACTCATACCCCTCCCTCTCACACGCTCACACCTCTCCCCCTCCACACTCATACACCTCCCCCTCCACACTCATACACCTCCCCCTCACACCCACACACACCCCTCCCCCTCCCCCTCCCACACTCACACCCCTCCCCCTCCCCCTCCCACACTCACACCCCTGCCCCTCCCACACTCACACCCCTCCCCCTCCCACACACACACCCCTCCCCCTCCCACACTCACACCCCTGCACCTCCCATACTCCCATCCCTCCACCTCCCACACTCGCACCCCTCCCCCTCCACACTCACACCCCTCCCTCTCTCACACACACAACCCTCCCCTCCCACACACACAACCCTCCCCCTTCCCCTTGCAAACTCACACCCCTACCCCTCACACGCTCACGCCCCTGCCCCTCCACACTCACACCAAGGCCCCTCCCACACGCATACAACTCCCCCTCTCAGACACACAACCCTCCCCATCCCACACTCCCACCCCTGCCCCTCCCACACACACAACACTCCCCCTCCCCTCCCACACACACAATCCTCCCCCTCCCACACTCACAACCCTCCGCCTCGCACACACACCCCTCCCCCTACCACACTCACACCCCTTCCCCTCGCACACTCACACCCCTCCCCCTCCCACACCTCCCCCTCCCACACTCACACCCCTCCCCCGCCCACACTCACACTCCTCCCCCTCCCACACACACACACCCCACCCCCTCCCACACTCACACCCCTCCGCCTCACAAACACCCAACCCTCCACCTCCCACACACACAACCCTCCACCTCCACAATCACACCCCTCCCCTCCACACTCCCACCCCTCCCCTCCACACTCCCACCCCTCCCCTCCACACTCCCACCACATCCCCACACTCACACCCCTCCACCACCCACACTCACACCCCTGCCCCTCCCACACTCACACCCCTCCCCCACCCACACTCACACCCCTGCCCCTCCCACACTCACACCCCTTCCCCTCCCACACTCACACCCCTCCCCCACCCACACTCACACCCCTGCCCCTCCCACACTCACACCCCTCCCCCTCCCACACTCACAACTCTCCCCCTCCCACACACACAACCCTCCCCCTCCCAAACACACATCCCTCCCCCTCCCACACTCACACCCCTCCCACACACACAATCCTCCCACACACATACCCCTCCACCTCCCACACACGCAACCCTCACCCTCCCACACACTCACACCCCTCCCCCTCCCACACACTCACACCCCTCCACCACCCACACTCACACCCCTGCCCCTCCCACACTCACACGCCTCCCCCACCCACACTCACACCCCTCCCCCTCCCACACACACACAACCCTCCACCTCCCACACTCATACCCCTCCCCCTCCCACACACACAACCCTCCCCCTTCCCCTCGCAAACTCACACCCCTCCCTCTCACACGCTCACACCTCTGCCCCTCCACACTCACACACCACCCCTCCCACAAACACATCCCTCCCCCTCCCACAAACACATCCCTCCCCCTCCCACACTCACACCCCTCCCCCTCCCACACACACACCCTCCCCCTCCCACACACACATCCCTCCCCCTCCCACACTCACACCCCTGCCCCTCCCACAAACCCACCCCTCCCCCTCTCAAACACACAACCCTCCCTCTCCCACACACACACACACCAATCCCCCTCCCACACACACATCCCTCCCCCTCCCACACACACATCCCTCCCCCTCCCACACACACATCCCTCCCCCTCCCACACACACAACCCTCCCCCTCCCCCTCCCACAAACACAACCCTCCCCCTCCCCCTCCCACACACACAATCCTCCCTCTCCCACACACACAACCCTCCCCCTCCCACACACACAATCCTCCCTCTCCCACACACACAATCCTCCCTCCCACACACACAACCCTCCCCCTCCCACACTCACAACCCTCCCCCTCCCACACACTATCCTCCCGCACCCACATCCCTCCCCCTCCCACACACACAACCCTCCCCCTCCCACACTCAAAACCCTCCCCCTCCCACACTCACACACACA
>NW_027253714.1:0-12958 GCF_044704955.1 Pristiophorus japonicus
GCCCGGACCCCCCCCGCCCAAACATCGCCCGGACCCCCCCCCAAACATCGCCCGGACCCCCCCCCCCCAAACATCGCCCGGACCCCCCCCGCCCAAACATCGCCCGGACCCCCCCCCCAAACATCGCCCGGACCCCCACCCAAATATCGCCCCAATCGCCCCCCCCCCCACCCAAACATCGCCCGGACTCCCCCCAATACATCGCCCGGACCCCCCCCAAACATTGCCCGGACCCCCCCCAAACATCGCCCGGACCCTCCCCCCCAAACATCGCCCGGACCCCCCCCCAAACATCGCCCGGACCCCCCCCAAACATCGCCCGGACCCTCCCCCCAAACATCGCCCGGACCCCCCCCCCAACCCAAACATCGCCCGGACCCCCTCCCAAATATCGCCCCAATCGCCCCCCCCCACCCAAACATCGCCCGGACCCCCCCCAAACATCGCCCGGACCCTCCCCCCCAAACATCGCCCGGACCCTCTCCCCCAAACATCGCCCGGACCCTCCCCCCCAAACATCGCCCGGACCCTCCCCCCCAAACATCGCCCGGACCCCTCCCCCCAAACATCGCCCGGACCCCCCCCAAACATCGCCCGGACCCCCCCCAAACATCGCCCGGACCCCCCCCAAACATCGCCCGGACCCCCCCCAAACATCGCCCGGACCCTCCCCCCCAAACATCGCCCGGACCCCTCCCAACCCAAACATCGCCCGGACCCCCTCCCAAATATCGCCCCAATCGCCCCCCCCCCACCCAAACATCGCCCGGACCCCCCCCAAACATCGCCCGGACCCTCCCCCCCCAAACATCGCCCGGACCCTCCCCCCCCAAACATCGCCCGGATCCCCCCCCCAAACATCGCCCGGACCCCCCCCCCCCAAACATCGCCCGGACCCCCCCCCCCAAACATCGCCCGGACCCCACCCCCAAAACATCGCCCGGACCCCCCCCCCCCAAAACATCGCCCGGACCCCCCCCCCCAAAACATCGCCCCACTCCCCCCCCCCCAACCAAACATTCCCCCGCTTCCCCCCCCCACCCAAACTTCGCCTTGCTCACACGGACCCCCAAAATCAAGCTGGGTCCCTGCTCCTGCTCACTGCCCACTCGATCGATCGGGAATGTGATACAGTGCTGCACTCAAACACTATTTCTAAGTTTGAAAAAATGGCTCTAAGAAAAAAAGCATGTAATATTTAATCATGAACATGCTGCAGTCCCAGTGACCACAAGCTGGCGGCAGTGCTCAGCCACACAAACCCTGTTACCCTACTGCACAGGACCATCCACAGACCCTACCGTCCCCTCTCCTCCCCTCGCCCTCCCTCACCATCTGTACCCTGACCACTCCCTCCCCCCTCCCCCCCCCCCCCCCGCCCACACCCCGTCCCACCCACACACTCCCCCATCACACTCTCTTCACCTCCCCCCCTCACACATTCCCTCCGACCCACCCTCGCCCCCTGTACCCCACTGCCCTGCCCTCGCCCCCTGTTGTATCCCCTGCCGTGCCTATTCACAGTAGCCCCCTCGGGGAGTAAGTCGAGGTGATCTCACCAGTCGAGCCTCAGCCCAGGATGGACAGCCACGTAGATGAGCAGAGCTCCAAAAATCAGCAGGTAGGTCCCGTAATAGATGGCATTCTCGATCAGCGCCGTCTTAATCTTCCCCGTTATGGAGAAGTCACCTGACCGGGCGTAGGACTGCATAAAAGGCAGCAAGATCCTGCATAAAGTGATGTGGAGAAGGGTCAGCAAATGTTCAGTACATCGGAACAGGAGGCCATTCAACCCCTCGATCCTGTTACACAGGAACAGGAGGAGGCCATTCAGCCCCTCGATCCTGTTCCACAGGAACAGGAGGAGGCTATTCAGCCCCTCGAGCCTGTTACACAGGAACAGGAGGAGGCCATTCAGCCCCTCGAGCCTGTTACACAGGAACAGGAGGAGGCCATTCAGCCCCTCGAGCCTCTTACACAGGAACAGGAGGAGGCCATTCAGCCCCTCGAGCCTCTTACACAGGAACAGGAGGAGGCCATTCAGCCCCTCGAGCCTGTTACACAGGAACAGGAGGAGGCCATTCAGCCCCTCGAGCCTGTTACACAGGAACAGGAGGAGGCCATTCAGCCCCTCGATCCTGTTACACAGGAACAGGAGGAGGCCATTCAGCCCCTCGAGCCTGTTACACAGGAACAGGAGGAGGCCATTCAGCCCCTCGAGCCTGTTACACAGGAACAGGAGGAGGCCATTCAGTCCCTCGAGCCTCTTACACAGGAACAGGAGGAGGCCATTCAGCCCCTCGAGCCTGTTACACAGGAACAGGAGGAGGCCATTCAGCCCTCGAGCCTCTTACACAGGAACAGGAGGAGGTCATTCAGCCCCTCGAGCCTGTTACACAGAAACAGGAGGAGGCAATTCAGCCCCTCGAGACTGTTACACAGGAACAGGAGGCCATTCAGCCCCTCGAGCCTGTTACACAGGAACAGGAGGCCATTCAGCCCCTCGAGCCTGTTACACAGGAACAGGAGGTCATTCAGTCCCTCGAGCCTGTTCCACAGGAACAGGAGGAGGCCATTCAGTCCCTCGAGCCTGTTACACAGGAACAGGAGGAGGCCCATTCAGCCCCTCGAGCCTGTTACACAGGAACAGGAGGAGGCCATTCAGCCCCTCGAGCCTGTTACACAGGAACAGGAGGTCATTCAGTCCCTCGAGCCTGTTACACAGGAACAGGAGGTCATTTCACCCCTCGAGCCTGTTACACAGGAACAGGAGGAGGCCATTCAGTCCCTCGAGCCTGTTACACAGGAACAGGAGGAGGCCCATTTCACCCCTCGAGCCTGTTACACAGGAACAGGAGGAGGCCATTTCACCCCTCGAGCCTGTTACACAGGAGGAGGCCATTCAGCCCCTCGAGCCTGTTACACAGGAACAGGAGGAGGCCATTCAGTCCCTCGAGCCTGTTACACAGGAACAGGAGGAGGCCCATTCAGCCCCTCGAGCCTGTTACACAGGAACAGGAGGCCATTCAGCCCCTCGAGCCTGTTACACAGGAACAGGAGGAGGCCATTCAGCCCCTCGAGCCTGTTACACAGGAACAGGAGGAGGCCATTCAGCCCCTCGAGCCTGTTACACAGGAACAGGAAGCGGCCCATTCAGCCCCTCGAGCCTGTTACACAGGAACAGGAGGAGGCCCATTCAGCCCCTCGAGCCTGTTACACAGGAACAGGAGGCCGCCCATTCAGCCCCTCGAGCCTGTTACACAGGAACAGGAGGCCGCCCATTCAGCCCCTCGAGCCTGTTACACAGGAACAGGAGGAGGGCCATTCAGCCCCTCCAGTCTGTTACACAGGAACAGGAGGAGGCCCATTCAGTCCCTTGAGTCTGTTACACAGGAACAGAAGGAGGCCCATTCAGTCCCTTGAGTCTGTTACACAGGAACAGGAGGAGGCCCATTCAGCCCCTCGAGCCTGTTACACAGGAACAGGAGGAGGCCCATTCAGCCCCTCGAGTCTGTTACACAGGAACAGGAGGAGGCCATTCAGCCCCTCGAGCCTGTTATGCAGGAACAGGAGGAGGCCCATTCAGCCGCTCGAGCCTGTTACACAGGAACAGGAGGAGGCCCATTCAGCCCCTCGAGCCTGTTATACAGGAACAGGAGGAGGCCCATTCAGCCCCTCGAGCCTGTTACACAGGAACAGGAGGAGGCCCATTCAGCCCCTCGAGCCTGTTACACCATTCAATGAGATCATGGCTGATCTGCGACCTTTGCCCCATATCCCTTAATACCTTTGGTTAACAGAAATCTATCAATCTTAGATTTAAAATTAATTGATCTAGCATCAATTGCCATTTGCGGAAGAGAGTTCCAAACTACGACCCCCCTTTGTGTGTAGCAGTGTTTCCGAATCGCACTCCTGAAAGGTCTAGCTCTAATCTTTAGACTATGCCCCCTGGTCCTAGACTCCCCAACCAGCAGAAATAGTTTTTCTCTAACGTAATATCCTGAAAACTTTGATCAAATCACCCCTTAACCTAAATTTCAGGGAATACAACCATAGCTTGTGTAATCTCTCCTCGTAATCTAACCCTTGAAGTCTGGGTATCACTCTGGTAAACCCACGCTGCACTCCCTCCAAGGTCAATATATCCTCCCCAAGATGTGGTGCCCAGGACTGCTCACAGTGCTCCAGGTGTGGTCTAACCAGGGCTTTGTACAGCTGCAGCATAACTTCCACCCCCTGGTGTTCCAGTCCTCTGGATATAAAGGCCAGCGTCCCATTAGAGCGTAAGAACATAACATAAGAATTAGGAACAGGAGTAGGCCATCTAGCCCCTCGAGCCTGCTCCGCCACTCAACAAGATCATGGCTGATCTGGCCGTGGACTCAGCTCCACTTACCCGCCCGCTCCCCGTAACCCTTAATTCCCTTATTGGTTAAAAATCTATCTGTGACTTGAATACATTCAATGAGCTAGCCTCAACTGCTTCCTTGGGCAGAGAATTCCACAGATTCACAACCCTCTGGGAGAACAAATTCCTTCTCAACTCGGTTTTAAATTGGCTCCCCCGTATTTTGAGGCTGTGCCCTCTAGTTCTAGTCTCCCCGACCAGTGGAAACAACCTCTCTGCCTCTATCTTGTCTATCCCTTTCATTATTTGAAATGTTTCTATAAGATCACCGCTCATCCTTCTGAACTCCAACGAGTAAAGACCCAGTCTACTCAATCTATCATCATAAGGTAACCCCCTCATCTCCGGAATCAGCCTAGTGAATCGTCTCTGTACCCCCTCCAAAGCTAGTATATCCTTCCTTAAGTAAGGTGACCAAAACTGCACGCAGTACTCCAGGTGCGGCCTCACCTGCTTTTGTACTCCATCCCTTTTTGATTATTTTCTGTACCTGTTCCTGTTCCATGACATTTTCATGATTGAATGTACTCTGTAGCCCAGGGGCAGGGTACAGGGGCTCCGGGGGAATTAACCTGCATTTCTACAGCGTTTTTCATGAGCTCAGGCCTTCCCAGAGCACTTCACAGCCAATGAAATACTTCGGACATGCAGTCACTATTGAAATGTAGGAAACGCAGCAGCCAATTTGCATTCCGCAAGATCCTACAACCTGCAATGTGAGACAGACCAGATCGTTTGTACTTTAGTGATATTGATTGAAGGATAAGTATTGGTCAAGACACCGGGGAGAACTCCCCTGCTCTTCCTCAAAACAGTGCCCTGGGATCTTCTACATCCAACTGAGAGGACATATGGGGCCAGAATTTAACGTCTCATCTGAAAGAGGACTCTTAAAACTGTGCGGCACTCCCTCAGTACTGCCCCTCCGACAGTGCGGCACTCCCTCAGTACTGCCCCTCCGACAGTGCGGCGCTCCCTCAGTACTGCCCCTCCGACAGTGCGGTGCTCCCTCAGTACTGCCCCTCCGACAGTGCGGTGCTCCCTCAGTACTGCCCCTCCGACAGTGCGGTGCTCCCTCAGTACTGCCCCTCCGACAGTGCGGTGCTCCCTCAGTACTGCCCCTCCGACAGTGCGGTGCCCCTCCGACAGTGCGGTGCCCCTCCGACAGTGCTGCACTCCCTCAGTACTGCCCCTCCGACAGTGCGGTGCTCCCTCAGTACTGCCCCTCCGACAGTGCGGTGCTCCCTCAGTACTGCCCCTCCGACAGTGCAGCGCTCCCTCAGTACTGCCCCTCCGACAGTGCGGTGCTCCCTCAGTACTGCCCCTCCGACAGTGCGGTGTCCCTCAGTACTGCCCCTCCGACAGTGCGGCGCTCCCTCAGTACTGCCCCTCCGACAGTGCGGCACTCCCTCAGTACTGCCCCTCCGACAGTGCGGCGCTCCCTCAGTACTGCCCCTCCAACAGTGCGGCGCTCCCTCAGTACTGCCCCTCCGACAGTGCGGCACTCCCTCAGTACTGCCCCTCCGACAGTGCGGTGCTCCCTCAGTACTGCCCCTCCGACAGTGCGGTGCTCCCTCAGTACTGCCCCTCCGACAGTGCGGCGCTCCCTCAGTACTGCCCCTCCGACAGTGCGGTGCTCCCTCAGTACTGCCCCTCCGACAGTGCGGTGCTCCCTCAGTACTGCCCCTCCGACAGTGCGGTGCTCCCTCAGTACTGCCCCTCCGACAGTGCGGTGCTCCCTCAGTACTGCCCCTCCGACAGTGCGGTGCTCCCTCAGTACTGCCCCTCCGACAGTGCAGCACTCCATCAGTACTGCCCCTCCGACAGTGCGGCGCTCCCTCAGTACTGCCCCTCCGACAGTGTGGCACTCCCTCAGTACTGCCCCTCCGACAGTGCGGAGCTCCCTCAGTACTGCCCCTCCGACAGTGCGGCACTCCCTCAGTACTGCCCCTCCGACAGTGCGGCCCTCCCTCAGTACTGCCCCTCCGACAGTGCGGCACTCCCTCAGTACTGCCCCTCCGACAGTGCGGCACTCCCTCAGTACTGCCCCTCCGACAGTGCGGCACTCCCTCAGTACTGCCCCTCCGACAGTGCGGCACTCCCTCAGTACTGCCCCTCCGACAGTGCGGCACTCCCTCAGTACTGCCCCTCCGACAGTGCGGCACTCCCTCAGTACTGCCCCTCCGACAGTGCGGCACTCCCTCAGTACTGCCCCTCCGACAGTGCGGTGCTCCCTCAGTACTGCCCCTCCGACAGTGCGGTGCTCCCTCAGTACTGCCCCTCCGACAGTGCAGCGCTCCCTCAGTACTGCCCCTCCGACAGTGCGGTGCTCCCTCAGTACTGCCCCTCCGACAGTGCGGTGTCCCTCAGTACTGCCCCTCCGACAGTGCGGCGCTCCCTCAGTACTGCCCCTCCGACACTCCCTCAGTACTGCCCCTCCGACAGTGCGGCGCTCCCTCAGTACTGCCCCTCCAACAGTGCGGCGCTCCCTCAGTACTGCCCCTCCGACAGTGCAGCACTCCCTCAGTACTGCCCCTCCGACAGTGCGGTGCTCCCTCAGTACTGCCCCTCCGACAGTGCGGTGCTCCCTCAGTACTGCCCCTCCGACAGTGCGGCGCTCCCTCAGTACTGCCCCTCCGACAGTGCGGTGCTCCCTCAGTACTGCCCCTCCGACAGTGCGGTGCTCCCTCAGTACTGCCCCTCCGACAGTGCGGTGCTCCCTCAGTACTGCCCCTCCGACAGTGCGGTGCTCCCTCAGTACTGCCCCTCCGACAGTGCGATGCTCCCTCAGTACTGCCCCTCCGACAGTGCAGCACTCCATCAGTACTGCCCCTCCGACAGTGCGGCGCTCCCTCAGTACTGCCCCTCCGACAGTGTGGCACTCCCTCAGTACTGCCCCTCCGACAGTGCGGTGCTCCCTCAGTACTGCCCCTCCGACAGTGCGGCACTCCCTCAGTACTGCCCCTCCGACAGTGCGGCACTCCCTCAGTACTGCCCCTCCGACAGTGCGGCCCTCCCTCAGTACTGCCCCTCCGACAGTGCGGCACTCCCTCAGTACTGCCCCTCCGACAGTGCGGCACTCCCTCAGTACTGCCCCTCCGACAGTGCGGCACTCCCTCAGTACTGCCCCTCCGACAGTGCGGCACTCCCTCAGTACTGCCCCTCCGACAGTGCGGCACTCCCTCAGTACTGCCCCTCCGACAGTGCGGCACTCCCTCAGTACTGCCCCTCCGACAGTGCGGCACTCCCTCAGTACTGCCCCTCCGACAGTGCGGCACTCCCTCAGTACTGCCCCTCCGACAGTGCAGCACTCCCTCAGTACTGCCCCTCCGACAGTGCGGCGCTCCCTCAGTACTGCCCCTCCGACAGTGCGGCTCTCCCTCAGTACTGCCCCTCCGACAGTGCAGCACTCCCTCAGTACTGCCCCTCCGACAGTGCGGCGCTCCCTCAGTACTGCCCCTCCGACAGTGCAGCACTCCCTCAGTACTGCCCCTCCGACAGTGCAGCACTCCCTCAGTACTGCCCCTCCGACAGTGCGGCGCTCCCTCAGTACTGCCCCTCCGACAGTGCGGCACTCCCTCAGTACTGCCCCTCCGACAGTGCGGCACTCCCTCAGTACTGCCCCTCCGACTGTGCGGCGCTCCCTCAGTACTGCCCCTCCGACAGTGCGGTGCTCCCTCAGTACTGCCCCTCCGACTGTGCGGCGCTCCCTCAGTACTGCCCCTCCGACAGTGCGGCACTCCCTCAGTACTGCCCCTCCGACAGTGCGGCACTCCCTCAGTACTGCCCCTCCGACAGTGCGGCTCTCCCTCAGTACTGCCCCTCCGACAGTGCGGCACTCCCTCAGTACTGCCCCTCCGACAGTGCGGCTCTCCCTCAGTACTGCCCCTCCGACAGTGCGGTGCTCCCTCAGTACTGCCCCTCCGACTGTGCGGCGCTCCCTCAGTACTGCCCCTCCGACAGTGCGGCGCTCCCTCAGTACTGCCCCTCCGACAGTGCGGCACTCCCTCAGTACTGCCCCTCCGACAGTGCGGTGCTCCCTCAGTACTGCCCCTCCGACAGTGCGGTGCTCCCTCAGTACTGCCCCTCCGACTGTGCGGCGCTCCCTCAGTACTGCCCCTCCGACAGTGCGGCGCTCCCTCAGTACTGCCCCTCCGACAGTGCGGTGCTCCCTCAGTACTGCCCCTCCGACAGTGCGGCACTCCCTCAGTACTGCCCCTCCGACAGTGCGGCACTCCCTCAGTACTGCCCCTCCGACAGTGCGGCACTCCCTCAGTACTGCCCCTCCGACAGTGCGGCACTCCCTCAGCACTGCCCCTCCGACAGTGCGGTGTCCCTCAGTACTGCCCCTCCGACAGTGCGGTGCTCCCTCAGTACTGCCCCTCCGACAGTGCGGCGCTCCCTCAGTACTGCCCCTCCGACAGTGCAGCACTCCCTCAGTACTGCCCCTCCGACAGTGCGGCACTCCCTCAGTACTGCCCCTCCGACAGTGCGGCGCTCCCTCAGTACTGCCCCTCCGACAGTGCAGCACTCCCTCAGTACTGCCCCTCCGACAGTGCAGCACTCTCTCAGTACTGCCCCTCCGACAGTGCGGTGCTCCCTCAGTACTGCCCCTCCGACAGTGCGGGGCTCCCTCAGTACTGCCCCTCCGACAGTGCGGCGCTCCCTCAGTACTGCCCCTCCGACAGCGCGGTACTCCCTCAGTACTGCCCCTCCGACAGTGCGGCGCTCCCTCAGTACTGCCCCTCCGACAGCGCGGCACTCCCTCAGTACTGCCCCTCCGACAGTGCGGCACTCCCTCAGTACTGCCCCTCCGACAGTGCGGCGCTCC
The DNA here is from genome assembly GCF_044704955.1 of Pristiophorus japonicus. NCBI lineage: Eukaryota > Metazoa > Chordata > Chondrichthyes > Pristiophoridae > Pristiophorus > Pristiophorus japonicus. The sequence goes on from NW_027253714.1 coordinate 9,243, forward strand.
CTCAGTACTGCCCCTCCGACAGTGCGGCACTCCCTCAGTACTGCCCCTCCGACAGTGCGGCACTCCCTCAGTACTGCCCCTCCGACAGTGCAGCGCTCCCTCAATACTGCCCCTCCGACAGTGCGGCACTCCCTCAGTACTGCCCCTCCGACAGTGCGGCGCTCCCTCAGTACTGCCCCTCCGACAGTGCGGCACTCCCTCAGTACTGCCCCTCCGACAGTGCGGCACTCCCTCAGTACTGCCCCTCCGACAGTGCGGCGCTCCCTCAGTACTGCCCCTCTGACAGTGCGGCACTCCCTCAGTACTGCCCCTCCGACAGTGCGGCGCTCCCTCAGTACTGCCCCTCCGACAGTGCGGCACTCCCTCAGTACTGCCCCTCCGGCAGTGCAGCACTCCCTCAGTACAGCCCCTCCGACAGTGCGGCACACCCTCAGTACTGCCCCTCCGACAGTACAGCACTCCCTCAGTACTGTCCCTCCGACAGTGCGGCACTCCCTCAGTACTGCCCCTCCGACAGTGCGGCACTCCCTCAGTACTGCCCCTCCGACAGTGCGGCACTCCCTCAGTACTGCCCCTCCGACAGTGCGGGGCTCCCTCAGTACTGCCCCTCCGACAGTGCGGCACTCCCTCAGTACTGCCCCTCCGACAGTGCGGCACTCCCTCAGTACTGCCCCTCCGACAGTGCGGGGCTCCCTCAGTACTGCCCCTCCGACAGTGCGGCGCTCCCTCAGTACTGCCCCTCCGACAGCGCGGCACTCCCTCAGTACTGCCCCTCCGACAGTGCGGCGCTCCCTCAGTACTGCCCCTCCGACAGTGCGGCACTCCCTCAGTACTGCCCCTCCGACAGTGCGGCACTCCCTCAGTACTGCCCCTCCGACAGTGCAGCACTCCCTCAGTACTGCCCCTCCGACTGTGCAGCACTCCCTCAGTACTGCCCCTCCGACAGTGCAGCGCTCCCTCAGTACTGCCCCTCCGACAGTGCGGCACTCCCTCAGTACTGCCCCTCCGACAGTGCGGCACTCCCTCAGTACTGCCCCTCCGACAGTGCGGCACTCCCTCAGTACTGCCCCTCCGACAGTGCGGCACTCCCTCAGTACTGCCCCTCCGACAGTGCGGCGCTCCCTCAGTACTGCCCCTCCGACAGTGCGGCACTCCCTCAGTACTGCCCCTCCGACAGTGCGGCACTCCCTCAGTACTGCCCCTCCGACAGTGCGGGGCTCCCTCAGTACTGCCCCTCCGACAGTGCGGGGCTCCCTCAGTACTGCCCCTCCGACAGTGCGGCACTCCCTCAGTACTGCCCCTCCGACAGTGCAGCGCTCCCTCAGTACTGCCCCTCCGACAGTGCGGCGCTCCCTCAGTACTGCCCCTCCGACAGTGCGGCACTCCCTCAGTACTGCCCCTCCGACAGTGCGGGGCTCCCTCAGTACTGCCCCTCCGACAGTGCGGGGCTCCCTCAGTACTGCCCCTCCGACAGTGCGGCGCTCCCTCAGTACTGCCCCTCTGACAGTGCAGCACTCCCTCAGTACTGCCCCTCCGACAGTGCAGCACTCCCTCAGTACTGCCCCTCCGACAGTGCGGGGCTGCTTCATTTTGTGCTGAGTTCTCTGGAGTGGAACTTTAACCTCTGACCCATTGGGGTTGTGTACATAAGTGACCTTCCCTCCATCATAAGGTCAGAAGTGGGGATGTTCACTGATGATTGCAGTGTTCAGTTCCATTCGCAACTCCGCAGATAATGGAGCAGTCCGTGCCACATGCAGCAGGACCTGGACAACATTCAGGCTCGGGCTGATGAGTAACATTCACGCCACACAATGACCATCTCCAACAAGCGAGAGTCTAATCATCGTCCCTTGACATTGAACAGCATTACCATCGCCAAATCCCTCACCATCAACATCCTGGGGGTCACCATTGACCAGAAACTTAACTGGACCAGCCACATAAATACTGTGGCAGCAAGAGCGGGTCAGAGGCTGAGTATTCTGCGGCCACAGAAACATAGAAAATAGGTGCAGGAGCAGGCCATTCGGCCCTTCGAGCCTGCACCGCCATTCAATGAGTTCATGGCTGAACATGCAACTTCAGTACCCCATTCCTGCTTTCTCGCCATACCCCTTGATCCCCCGAGTAGTAAGGACTACATCTAACTCCTTTTTGAATATATTTAGTGAATTGGCCTCAACTACTTTCTGTGGTAGAGAATTCCACAGATTCACCACTCTCTGGGTGAAGAAGTTTCTCCTCATCTCGGTCCTAAATGGCTTACCCCTTATCCTTAGACTGTGTCCCCTGGTTCTGGACTTCCCCAACATTGGGAACATTCTTCCTGCATCTAACCTATCTAAACCCGTCAGAATTTTAAATGTTTCTATGAGGTCCCCTCTCATTCTTCTGAACTCCAGTGAATACAAGCCCAGTTGATCCAGTCTTTCTTGATAGGTCATGTCCCGCCATCCCGGGAATCAGTCTGGTGAACCTTCGCTGCACTCCCTCAATAGCAAGAATGACCTTCCTCAAGTTACGAGACCAAAACTGTACACAATACTCCAGGTGTGGCCTCACCAAGGCCCTGTACAACTGTAGCAACACCTCCCAGTGTCTCACCTCCTGACTCCCCAAAGCCTTTCCACCATCTTCCTTCTTAGGCGGTACCTCGTATCGAGGATGACTTGCTTCCACGCCGAAAAAGGATGAGTTCACAGGTGTTTCAATGATATTCCAGATCCCGAATTACATCCTGAAGGGTGGAAGATGCCTGTGTGTGGATTTTTTTTAACGTGGGGTGACCGTTACACACCAGCCACCACAGAGCGAGGTCTTAGTCCAGTGGCAAGGGTTAACCAGGACGATTGGAGACCTGCTCTGCTGCACAGACCTAGTGTGGGCTGGCCTGGGCCCTCGCCTCTCCAATCACATCCCTCTACAATCTCTCGCCGCTCCCTCGCCACTCCTGCTGTACCTGCCCACGCTCCAATCAGCGACCTGGATCTGGTAACGTCCAATCCAGTCGTCCTCTTCGCTGCCGTTGCTCTCCTGCTCCAGCAAGTGCTGCTCCCTGGAGTGGTATACCACATCGCTGCTCCTTCCGCTCCCCGGCAAGAAATTTATTTCTCTAGCCTCCCTTTAAATACATCTATATTATTAAACTACGCAATTATTCTTTTATATCTAGACAGCCCTACCCTCCCCAAGGCTGCACTTCAACAGGAACTGACACCCGGTGGAATGAGAAAGTGGATGTACAAGTATCCACGAAGAGCTGGGGGGGTTCACAGAGATGCAGTGACTCGGAACATGTGAGAAAGCCAGACGGTAATCTACAAGGTAACCACCATCTACAAGACACAAGTCAGGAGTGTGATGGAATACTCCCCACTTGCCTGGATGGTGCAGCTCCAACAAACACTCGAGAAGCTCGACACCATCCAGGACAAAGCAGCCGCTTGATTGGCTCCCCATCCACCACCTCCAACACTCACTCCCTCCACCACCGGCGCCCCCTGGCTGCAGTGTGTACCATCTTCTTCGGCAGCACCTCCCAAACCCGCGACCTCTACCCCCTAGAAGGACAAGGGCAGCAGGTCCATGGGAACACCACCACCTCCACGTTCCCCTCCCAGTCACACACCATCCTGACTGGGAAATATATCGGCCGTTCCTTCAAATACCTGGAACTCCACCCCCCCACCCCCCACACCTAACAGCACTGTGGG
>NW_027253715.1:2500-12948 GCF_044704955.1 Pristiophorus japonicus
ATTGGACCTGACCTCAGCTTACATGACCCTGGAGCTGGTGAGTGAGTCGAAGAAGCTGACCACCATCACGACACACAAGGGGTTGTTTGAGTACAACAGATGTCCGTTCGGGATTCGCTCGGCCGCCGCGATCTTCCAACGAAATATGGAAAGCCTCCTCAAGTCGATTCCAGGGACGGTGGTTTTTCAGGACGACATCCTCATCACGGGTTGCGATACTGAAGAACACGTCCACAACCTGGAGGAGGTGCTACGCAGACTGGACCGGGTAGGTCTGCGACTGAAAAAGGCGAAGTGCGTCTTCCTAGCTCCAGAGGTAGAATTCCTGGGAATGAGGGTAGCAGCAGACGGGGATCAGCCCTACTGCGTCCAAGACGGAAGCGATCCAGAGAGCACCCAGACCCCGTAACACGACAGAGCTGCGTTCGTTCCTGGGGCTCCTGAACTATTTTGGTAACTTTCTTCCCAAATTGAGCATGCTGTTAGAGCCGCTACACGTGCTCCTACGCAAAGGTCAAGAATGGGTCTGGGGGGACAGCCAGGAAAGGGCTTTTAAAAGAGCACGCAATTTCTAATGTTCCAACAATCTGTTAACGCTATATGACCCATGTAAGAAACTTGTGTTAACGTGCGATGCGTCGTCCTATGGTGTCGGGTGTGTGTTGCAGCATGTCAATGCCAAGGGTCAGTTACAGCCGGTAGCTTATGCCTCCAGGAGTCTGTGCCAGGCAGAAAGGGGCTACGGGATGGTAGAAAAGGAGGCGCTCGCATGTGTATATGCGGTGAAGAAAATGCACCAGTACCTGTTTGGCAGGAAATTTGAGCTGGAGACAGATCACAAACCCCTAATGTCCCTTTTGGCCGACAACAAGGTCATAAATGCGAATGCAGCGGCCCACATACAGAGGTGGGCACTCACGTTAGCCGCCTATGACTACACAATTCGGCACAGACCGGGCACCGAAAACTGCACCGATGCACTCAGCAGGCCCCCACTAGCCACCACTGAGGGGGCAACCGAGCATGGTGCTGAGATGGTCATGGCTGTTGAAGCTTTCGGAAACGAAGGCTCACCCGTGACAGCCCGTCAGATCAAAGTCTGGACAAATAGACTCTCACTCTCCCTCTCTCCCTCTCCCTCTCTTTGTCCCTCTCTCTCTCTCTCTTTGTCCCTCTCTCTGTCCCTGATACGTCCTTACTACACAGTATAAATGTACACGAGGCCCATGCTTGAGAGAAGGTCAGTCTGTGACCTGTCCTTTATTCCTTAGCACTCAAGTGATGGAAGTGGGTGGAGCTTCCCCTTTTATACCTGAAGGTCCAGGTTATGAGTGTCTCCCACCTAGTGGTCAGTGTTCTCACGGTGTACAACTTAGGTCAGTTTATACATGGGTTACAATGCTGGTTGAATACATGACATCACCTCCCCCCCAAAGTCTTATTGCGATCACAGGTTGAGTCTCTCTGGTGGTTTACGTTCCCTTGTAGAGCGCCTGAGTTGGGGCTCCGGTTGTTGGGCGCTGGCCTGAGTGTCTGCTGTTTGCGATGCCTCAGGCCTGTCCGGACTGTCCACAGTGACTGGGCTCTCCTCCCTTTGGCTCCAGTGTTCGGTCACCTGTAGTGGAGTGAACTCTATATCGTGTTCTTCCTCTGCTTCTTCTATGGGGTTGCTGAACCTCCTTTTTGTTTGATCCACGTGTTTGCGGCAGATTTGTCCATTGGTAAGTTTAACGACCAGAATCCTATTTCCCTCTTTGGCAACCACAGTGCCTGCGAGCCATTTGGGCCCTGCAGCATAGTTGAGGACAAAAACAGGATCATTTTTCGCACCTCGCATTCTTGTCATGGTAGTGATATTGTGACTCGCGCCTGCTCTCGACAATTTCTTTCATGGTGGGGTGTATAAGGGATAACCTGGTTTTGAGCGTCCTTTTCATTAGTAGCTCTGCAGGTGGAACCCCTGTGAGCGAGTGTGGTCGGGATCTATAGGCCAACAGGAGGCGTGATAAGCGGGTTTGTAGGGAACCCCCTTGGATTCTGAGCATCCCCTGTTTGATTATATGCACTGCTCGTTCTGTCTGGCCGTTTGAGGCCGGCTTGAACGGTGCCGTTCTAACATGGTTAATTCCATTGCCTGCCATGAAGTCCTGGAATTCAGTGCTTGTGAAGCACGGGCCATTGTCGCTGACCAAGATGTCCGGTAGACCGTGGGCGGCGAACATTGCCCGTAGACTTTCTACCGTGGCAGAGGATATGCTTGAATTTAAAATGTCACACTCGATCGATTTGGAGTAGGCGTCTACTACAACCAAAAACATTTTTCCCACGAAAGGACCTGCGTAGTCCACATGGATGCGTGACCAAGGCTTGGCGGGCCATGGCCAGGGGCTAAGGGGGGCTTCCCTGGGCACATGGCCCAGCTGGGCACACGTGTTGCACCTGCGAACACAAAGTTCCAGATCTGCGTCTATCCCTGACCACCATACGTGTGACCTGGCAATTGCCTTCATCGTGACAATGCCCGGGTGCTCATTGTGGAGTTCTCTGATGAATACCTCTCTGCCCATCTGGGGCATGACTACGCGGTTTCCCCACAGTAGGCAATCGGCCTGAATCAAGAGTTCATCCTTGCGCCTGTGAAATGGTTTAAATTTCTCAGGGCATGCCCTGTACGTGGCTGCCCAGTCCCCATTCAGGACACATTTCTTGACTACAGACAATAGCAGGTCTCTATTTGTCCAGACTTTAATCTGACGGGCTGTCACGGGTGAGCCTTCGCTTCCAAAAGCTTCAACAGCCATGACCATCTCAGCACCATGCTCGGTTGCCCCCTCAGTGGTGGCTAGTGGGAGCCTGCTGAGTGCATCGGCGTAGTTTTCGGTGCCCGGTCTGTGCCGAATTGTGTAGTCATAGGCAGCTAACGTGAGTGCCCACCTCTGTATGCGGGCCGATGCGTTTGCATTTATGGCCTTGTTGTCGGCCAAAAGGGATGTTAGGGGTTTGTGATCTGTCTCCAGCTCAAATTTCCTGCCACACAGGTACTGGTGCATTTTCTTTACCACATATACACATGCGAGCGCCTCCTTTTCTACCATCCCGTAGCCCCTTTCTGCCTGGGACAGACTCCTGGAGGCATAAGCTACCGGCTGTAACTGACCCTTGGCATTGACATGCTGCAACACACACCCGACACCATAGGACGACGCATCACACGTTAACACAAGTTTCTTACATGGGTCATATAGCGTTAACAGATTGTTGGAACATAACAAATTGCGTGCTCTATTAAAAGCCCTTTCCTGGCTGTCCCCCCAGACCCATTCACGACCTTTGCGTAGGAGCACGTGTAGCGGCTCTAACAGTGTGCTCAATTTGGGAAGAAAGTTACCAAAATAGTTCAGGAGCCCCAGGAACGAACGCAGCTCCGTCGTGTTACGGGGTCTGGGTGCTCTCTGGATCGCTTCCGTCTTGGACGCAGTAGGGCTGATCCCGTCTGCTGCTACCCTCCTCCCCAGGAATTCTACCTCTGGAGCTAGGAAGACGCACTTCGCCTTTTTCAGTCGCAGACCTACCCGGTCCAGTCTGCGTAGCACCTCCTCCAGGTTGTGGAGGTGTTCTTCAGTATCGCAACCCGTGATGAGGATGTCATCCTGAAAAACCACCGTCCTTGGAATCGACTAGAGGAGGCTTTCCATATTTCGTTGGAAGATCGCGGCGGCCGAGCGAATCCCGAACGGACAGCTGTTGTACTCAAACAACCCCTTGTGTGTCGTGATGGTGGTCAGCTTCTTCAACTCACTCGCCAGCTCCTGGGTCATGTAAGCTGAGATCAGGTCCAATTAAGAAAAAGGTTTGCCACCGGGTAGCGTCGCAAAGAGGTCCTCCGCTCTCGGTAGCGGGTACTGGTCTTGGAGTGACACCCGATTGATGGTGGCCTTGTAATCGCCACATATCCTGACCGACCCATCCGCCTTGAGCACCGGCACAATCGGGCTCGCCCAGTCACTGAATTCGACTGGCGAGATGATGCCTTCCCTCAGCAGGCGGTCCAATTCGCCTTCTATCTTTTCCCGCATCACGTACGGCACCGCTCTGGCCTTGTGGTGTACTGGTCTGGCGTCCGGGTTTATGTGAATCACTACCTTGGTCCCCATGAAAGTGCCGATGCCGGGTTGAAATAATGAGTCAAATTTGTCCAGGATCTGTGAGCATGATACTCGCTCCACAGAGGAAATTGCATTGACATCGCCCCATTTCCAGTTCATGACAGCAAGCCAACTCCTCCCCAGTAGTGCGGGACCATCCCCCGGGACAATCCAGAGTGGCAACCTGTTCTCCGAATCTTTGTGGGTCACGACTACCGTGGCGCTGCCTAGCACCGGAATGATCTGCTTTGTGTAAGTCCGTAGCTGTGTGTCAATCGGCGATAATTTTGGCCTCCTGGCCTTGGATGCCCACAACTTTTCGAACTGTTTGATACCCATCAGGGACTGGCTGGCTCCTGTGTCTAACTCCATTGATACTGGGATGCCATTGAGGAGCACTTTCATCATTAACGGTGGCGTCCTGGTGTATGAACTGTATACGTGCTCCACATGAACTCGCTGAACTTCAGCTTCCAGCGATTTCCCCCAGCGTTCATTTCTGCAATTTCTGCAGGTATTTTGCTCATCTCTGCAAACTCCGGCTGAGTGTGTGCCTCCACGCCTCCAGCATGAGCTGCGGTTTGAAACAAAAGGTCCCTTGCCAGTCGATCGTCCCTGACTGCCCCTGTTATTGTCCTTGAGTGCACCATTAACAGGTGTTTATGGCCCCATTACTGGCCGCATTGTCCCTTGCAATGGCGTGAATCGCTGTTCAGCTTACCATTGTCTCTGTCGAACTCCCCCTCTGGGTTCAACTACATATCGGGGCATGCCTGACTGCCCTTGTCTGCCTGGAGAACTGTGTGCTGCTTTAACAATGTTGAATCTCTGTCCCAACCATTCCTTAACACAGTACCTCTCGTCTGTTCTGCTAGTGGCCATGCTCGCGTGGTTTAAATCCCAGTTTCTTGTCGCCATTGATACGTCCTTACTACACAGTATAAATGCACACGAGGCCCATGCTTGAGAGAAGGTCAGTCTGTGACCTGTCCTTTATTCCTTAGCACTCAAGTGATGAAGGTGGGTGGAGCTTCCCCTTTTATACCTGAAGGTCCAGGTTAGGAGTGTCTCCCACCTTGTGGTCAGTGTTCTCACGGTGTACAACTTAGGTCAGTTTATACATGGGTTACAATGCTGGTTGAATACATGACATCACCTCCCCCCCCAAAGTCTGATTGGGATCACAGGTTGAGTCTCTCTGGTGGTTTACGCTCCCTTGTAGAACGCCTGAGTTGGGGCTCTGGTTGTTGGGCGCTGGCCTGAGTGTCTGCTGTTTGCAGTGCCTCAGGCCTGTCCGGACTGTCCACAGTGACTGGGCTCTCCTCCCTTTGGTTCCGGTGTTCGGTCACCTGTGGTGGAGTGAACTCTATATCGTGTTCTTCCTCTGCTTCTTCTATGGGGTTGCTGAACCTCCTTTTAGTTTGATCCACGTGTTTGCGGCAGATTTGTCCATTGGTAAGCTTAACTACCAGAATCCTATTTCCCTCTTTGGCAACCACAGTGCCTGCGAGCCATTTGGGCCCTGCAGCGTAGTTGAGGACAAAAACAGGATCATTTATATCAATACATCGCACCTCGCATTCCTGTCAGTTTATACATGGGTTACAATGCTGGTTCAATACATGACATCCCTCTCTCTGTCTCTCTGCCTCTCTCTCTGTCCCTCTCTCTGTCCCTCTCTCTGTTCCTCTCTCTGTGTGTGTGTGTGTGTGTTGTGTGTGTCTCTCTCTCTCTCCCTCTCTCTCTCTCTCTCTCTCTTCCTCTCTCTGTTTCGCTGTCCCTCTCTCGCTGTCCCTCTCTCTCTCTCTCTCTCTGTCCCTCTCTCTCTGTTTCTCTCTCTCTGTCCCTCTCTCTCTGGCCCCCTCCCTCTGTCATTCTCTCTCTCTCTGTCATTCTCTCTCTGTCATTCTCTCTCTCTGTCCCTCCTCTCTCTCTCTCTCTCTCTCTGTCCCTCTCTCTCTCTCTCTCTCTCTGTCTGTCCCTCTCTCTCTCTGTGTCTCCCTCTCTCTCTGTGTCTCTCTCCCTCTCTCTCTGTGTCTCCTCCCTCTCTCTCTGTGTCTGTCTCTCCCTCTCTCTTTCTGTCTGTCCCTCTCTCTCTCTGTCTGTCCCTCTCTCTCTCTGTGTCTCCCTCTCTCTCTGTGTCTCTCTCCCTCTCTCTCTGTGTCTCTCTCCCTCTCTCCTCTCTCTCGTGTCTCTCTCTCTCTCTCTCTCTGTCCCCTCTCTCTCTCTCTGTCCCTCTCTCTCTCCCTCTCTCTCTCTGTCTCCCTGTGTTCCTCTCTCTCTGTCCCTCTCTCTCTGTCTCCCTGTGTTCCTCTCTCTCTCTCTCTCTCTCTGTCCCCCTCTCTCTCTCTCTGTCCCCCTCTCTCTCTCTCTCTCTCTCTGTCCCTCTCTCTCTCTGTCCCCCTCTCTCTCTCTCTCTGTCCCCCTCTCTCTCTCTCTCTCTCTCTCTGTCCCCCTCTCTCTCTCTCTCTCTCTGTCCCCCTCTCTCTCTCTCTCTCTCTCTCTGTCCCCCTCTCTCTCTCTCTCTGCCCCCCTCTCTCTCTCTCTCTCTCTGTCCCCCTCTCTCTCTCTCTCTCTCTGCCCCCTCTCTCTCTCTCTCTCTCTCTCTGTCCCCCCCTCTCTCTCTCTCTCTCTGTCCCCCTCTCTCTCTCTCTCTGTCCCCCTCTCTCTCTCTCTCTCTCTCTGTTCCCCTCCCCCTCTCTCTCTCTCTGTCCCTCTCTCTCTCTGTCTCCCTCTCTCTCTCTGTCATGTATTCAACCTGCATTGTAACCCATGTATAAACTGACCTAAATTGTACACCGTGAGAACACTGACCACTAGGTGGGTGACACTCCTAACCTGGACCTTCAGGTATAAAAGGGGAAGCTCCACCCACTTCCATCACTTGAGTGCTAAGGAATAAAGGACAGGTCACAGACTGACCTTCTCTCAGGCATGGGCCTCGTGTGCATTTATACTGTGTAGTAAGGACGTATCACTCTATTTCTCTCTCTCTGTCCCTCTCTCTCTCTGTCTCTCTCTCTCTCTCTGTCCCTCTCTCTCTCTCTGTCCCTCTCTCTCTCTCTCTGTCCCTCTCTCCCCCTCTCTCTGTCCCCCTCTCTCTCTCTGTCCCTCACCCCACTCACCGGCTTTCTCTCTCCCTCTCAGACCGACTCCGAGGGGTGTTTATCCAAAGAACTCGACACGGCGATATTCAATCTCAGAAGCAGACGCTACACCAGTGACATCAACGCCGAGTTTGTACTGACGGAGGAGGGAACAGGTGGGTGGCACAACCAGATACAGCTCTCCTCCACTGTCTCACTCTGTCCCTCTCTGTCTCCCCTCTCTCTCTCTCTCTGTATCTCTCTCTTGTTCTCTCTCTCTGTTTATCTCCCCCCTACCACTATAACCTGTGGATTAACATGCTCTCACTCACTCTCAGGTCTTGAACTGCGTAAATCCGCTGTGTGCGTTATCACGGCAGATATCACCACCATCAGCTTCGAGCATGTTGAGCAATACTTCAAGAAAGGAATTCCATTCACTGGCCAGGTACGATTAAATTACCTTCCACACCTCACACTGTGATATATACAGGGTTAACCCACCCCCCCCCTCACACTGTGATATATACAGGGTTAACCCACCCCCCCCTCACACTGTGATATATACAGGGTTAACCCCCCCCCCTAACACTGTGATATATACAGGGTTAACCCCCCCCCCTCACACTGTGATATATACAGGGTTAACCCCCCCCCCTCACACTGTGATATATACAGGGTTACCCCCCCCCTCACACTGTGATATATACAGGGTTAACCTCCCCCCCCTCACACTGTGATATATACAGGGTTAACCCCCCCCCTCACACTGTGATATATACAGGGTTAACCCCCCCCCCTCACACTGTGATATATACAGGGTTAACCTCCCCCCCCTCACACTGTGATATATACAGGGTTAACCCCCCCCCTCGCACTGTGATATATACAGGGTTAACCCCCCCTCACACTGTGATATATACAGGGTTAAGCCCCCCCCCCCTCACCCCCCACCTGTGATATATCACAGGGATTCCCCTCACACTGTGATATATACAGGGTTAACCCCCCCCCTCACACTGTGATATATACAGGGTTAACCCCCCCCCCCCCTCACACTGTGATATATACAGGGTTAACCCCCCCCCTCACACTGTGACATATACAGGGTTAACCCCCCCCCCTCACACTGTGATATATACAGGGTTAACCCCCCCCCTGACACTGTGATATATACAGGGTTAACCCCCCCCTCACACTGTGATATATACAGGGTTAACCCCCCCCCCTCACACTGTGATATATACAGGGTTAACCCCTTCCCCCCCTCACACTGTGATATATACAGGGTTAAGCCCCCCCCCCCCCTCACACTGTGATATATACAGGGTTAACCCCCCCCCCTTACACTGTGATATATACAGGGTTAACCCCCCCCTCACACTGTGATATATACAGGGTTAAACCCCCCCCCCCTCACACTGTGATATATACAGGGTTAACCCCCCCCCCTTACACTGTGATATATACAGGGTTAACCCCCCCCCCTCACACTGTGATATATACAGGGTTAAACACCCCCCCCCTCACACTGTGATATATATATACAGGGTTAAATACCCCCCCCTCACACTGTGATATATACAGGGTTAAACACCCCCCCCCCTCACACTGTGATATATATATACAGGGTTAACCCCTTCCCCCCCTCACACTGTGATATATACAGGGTTAACCCCCCCCCTCACACTGTGATATATACAGGGTTAACCCCCCCCCCCTCACACTGTGATATATACAGGGTTAAACACCCCCCCCCTCACACTGTGATATATACAGGGTTAAACACCCCCCCCCTCACACTGTGATATATATATACAGGGTTAAATACCCCCCCCTCACACTGTGATATATACAGGGTTAAACACCCCCCCCCCTCACACTGTGATATATATATACAGGGTTAACCCCTTCCCCCCCTCACACTGTGATATATACAGGGTTAACCCCCCCCCCTCACACTGTGATATATACAGGGTTAAACCCCCCCCCTCACACTGTGATATATACAGGGTTAAACCCCCCCCCCCCTCACACTGTGATATATACAGGGTTAAACAACCCCCCCTCACACTGTGATATATACAGGGTTAACCCCCCCCTCACACTGTGATATATACAGGGTTAAACACCCCCCCCCCTCACACTGTGATATATACAGGGTTAAACACCCCCCCCCCCTCACACTGTGATATATACAGGGTTAAACCCCCCCCCCCTCACACTGTGATATATACAGGGTTAAACACCCCCCCCTCACACTGTGATATATACAGGGTTAACCCCCCCCCTCACACTGTGATATATACAGGGTTAAACACCCCCCCCCTCACACTGTGATATATACAGGGTTAACCCCCCCCCTCACACTGTGATATATACAGGGTTAAATACCCCCCCCCCTCACACTGTGATATATACAGGGTTAAATACCCCCCCCCTCACACTGTGATATATACAGGGTTAAACCCCCCCCCCACACTGTGATATATACAGGGTTAACCCCCCCCCCCTCACACTGTGATATATACAGGGTTAACCCCCCCCCTCACACTGTGATATATACAGGGTTAAACCCCCCCCCCACACTGTGATATATACAGGGTTAAACACCCCCCCCCCCCTCACACTGTGATATATACAGGGTTAAACCGCCCCCCTCACACTGTGATATATACAGGGTTAAATACCCCCCCCTCACACTGTGATATATACAGGGTTAAACCCCCCCCCCCACACTGTGATATATACAGGGTTAAACACCCCCCCTCACACTGTGATATATACAGGGTTAAATACCCCCCCCCTCACACTGTGATATATACAGGGTTAAACCCCCCCCCCCACACTGTGATATATACAGGGTTAAACACCCCCCCCCTCACACTGTGATATATACAGGGTTAACCCCCCCCCTCACACTGTGATATATACAGGGTTAAACACCCCCCCCTCACACTGTGATATATACAGGGTTAAACACCCCCCCCCTCACACTGTGATATATACAGGGTTAACCCCCCCCCTCACACTGTGATATATACAGGGTTAAACCCCCCCCCCACACTGTGATATATACAGGGTTAAACACCCCCCCCCTCACACTGTGATATATACAGGGTTAAACACCCCCCCCCTCACACTGTGATATATACAGCGTTAAGCCCCCCCCCCCTCACACTGTGATATATACAGGGTTAAACACCCCCCCCCTTAC
>NW_027253716.1:0-12936 GCF_044704955.1 Pristiophorus japonicus
CCCCCCCTCTCTTTCTCTCCCCTCCCTCCCTCCCCCTCTCCTCTCCCTCCCCTCTCCTCTCCTCTCCTCCCCCCCTCTCCTCTCCTCTCCCTCCCCCCCTCTCCTCTCCTCTCCCTCCCCCCTCTCCTCTCCTCTCCCTCCCCCCCTCTCCTCTCCTCTCCCTCCCCCCCTCTCCTCTCCTCTCCCTCCCCCCCTCTCCTCTCCTCTCCCTCCCCCCCTCTCCCTCTCCTCTCCCTCCCCCCCTCTCCTCTCCTCTCCCTCCCCCCCTCTCCTCTCCTCTCCCTCCCCCCTCTCCTCTCCTCTCTCTCCCCCCCTCTCCTCTCCTCTCCCTCCCCCCCTCTCCTCTCCTCTCCCTCCCCCCCTCTCCTCTCCTCTCCCTCCCCCCTCTCCTCTCCTCTCCCTCCCCCCCTCTCCTCTCCTCTCCCCTCTCTCCCTCCTCCCCCCCTCTCCCCTCTCTCCCCATCCTCCCCCCTCTCCTCCCTCCCTCCCTTCTCTCTCCTCTCTCTCCTCTCTCTCTCTCTCTCTCTCTCTCTCTCTCTCTCTCTCTCTCTCTCTCTCTCTCTCTCTTTTCCCCCCCCCTCTCCTCTCCCTCCCCCAACCCCATCCCCCATCTCTCGTTGCCTCATGTAGTACTGAGCTAATTTTGACCAGAAAACCCCAGGATCAGTTTCTCGTGTCTGATGGAGTTAGCTGATTTTAAGTCGGGATAGTCTTGTGGTGCTACTGACCGCTGTGCCCTGAGATCAGGAGGAAAATAATCAGCCAACATTACTGCTACTGATCATGATCCTGTCACCCTTGCTGCAAAGTGCATGTGTGTACATGCCTTGTTTAAAAAAAAATGTCAAATACTGTAGTGTCAAAGCTGTTTGGGTAGTTCCTTAACACTGTACCCTGACATATTTCAGCACATTCAGGAAAGGAGGATGTATACCTTATTACAGTAATTAAACTACAGGTACGACGTCCAAAATCCGGAGTTCCGGAATCCAGACACCGGGCTGATCCGTAGCGTGTCGTCCGGAAACAAAAAAATGTTCCGAAATCCGGACTCGCCTGCCTCAGCCACCCGACCTCCCCTTAGCCCGACCCACTCCCCTCCCCTACCTACCTTAGCCCAGACAAAGACGTTCTGAAAACTGGAACAGCCTCGGTCCCGAGGTTTCCGGATTTCAGACGTCACACCTGTGCTAACATCTAAATATTATTGTAACAATAAATCACTGGTCATCTGAGAAGTATTATTTCTAAACGCAATCCTTGAGAAAAATTGCACAATTCCTTAAAAGTGCACAGGTTAGGGCTTTTTTCTTTAGAAAAGACTTAGAGATGTCTTTAAAATTGAGAATGGGTTGAACTGTCTGAATGTGGAATGTTTCTACTTGTGGGAGAGTTCAAAACTAGGGGCCATAAATACAAGATAAGTTACTAATAAATCCAATAGGACAATGAGAAATTCCTTCACTCAAAGTAGAAGTGGTTGAGACAAGTAGCTTGGATGCTTTCAAAAGGAAACTGGTTGAATACAGGAAAGAAAATGCTGAAAGGCTGAGATGAGGTAGATAGAATTTGGAGGAGACAAGTGTGGAGTATAAACACCAGCACAGATTAGTTGGGCTGAATGACTTGTTAGTGTGCTGTATATGCTATGTAATTCTAAAGCCCTAAATTGACCAGTAGCATTTTGATTTTATCAGAATAAAAGAGTAAAGAAGTAATGATACATTTGTACCTGGCAATAGTTATGCCACAGTTAAAGTACTGTGTGAGGTTTTGGCTGCTTATTGTAGAAAGAACATTAAAGCTATGGAGAGCATACAGCATAGATTTACCAGGATGATGCCACGGATGGGAAACTAGTTATGAGGAAAGACTTGAGCTGCTACGACTATTACTACGGGAGCAGAGAAGGCCAAAAGGAGATTTAATAGAAGTTTTTTTTAAATTAAGAAATATTTTGATAGAGTGAATAGGGAAAGACTATTTCCTCTGGTTGTGGTGTCAATGACAAGGGAACATCAGTTTAAAATGATCACAGAGTAAGAGGAGCTAGGATAAATTGATTTCCACAGAAGGTTGTTGAAGCATGAATTGATTTGCTGTAGGGAGTGGTTGAGTCAGACCGTTGTATCTTTTTAAAGGAAAATTGGATAAATATTTGAGGCAGAGAAACATGCAAGACTATGAAGAGAGACCAGGACAGGGGATTTGTTTTGGATTTCTCTAGCAAAGAGCTGACACATAAAGCATCGAATGTCATCTCCTGTGCTGCAAATTTCATTGGGATTTTTCGG
The DNA here is from genome assembly GCF_044704955.1 of Pristiophorus japonicus. Lineage (NCBI taxonomy): Eukaryota > Metazoa > Chordata > Chondrichthyes > Pristiophoridae > Pristiophorus > Pristiophorus japonicus. The sequence goes on from NW_027253716.1 coordinate 2,295, forward strand.
TGTTGCCACTTATTTTTTTAAATGGGCCAGCCTAGAGCAACAGAATTAATTGGAGCTGCTGATGCTCTAAGAATTAAAATTACAGCCATATCCATTTATTTGCAACTCACTTAACTTCTTACTAAAATCTAAGGCTGATGGATTCCTATGTCGCTGGTAAGTGAAACACAACCTTGTTTACAAAAAGCTGTGCAGTGAAAAACTGGATAGCGATTAAAGGCAATGAAAAGTTTGATGAATTCTTTGTGCTGGAAAGGAAAGTGTGGAGGTTGATGATTTCTAATCTCCGCCACACAAAAGCTTCAATTCTTCGCAACATAAAAGAACTCAGGATGTGAACATTTTGCTTTGCTTTTTAAGATGCTCTTCTGCATCCACCTTTTTATGATGATGTATGAAATTTAGGCAAACCTGGGTTGTTAGGCACAAGGTTCCCATTTTTATAGAAATGTTATTGCAATCAACGCGATTATCCCGAGCAGTTGCAGTTAAGTGAGCTAGTCTGCATTACTCACTGAAATGTGCGAAATCTGTCAGAAATTGTGCATTGGTACAAAACACTAATTTATAGTGTGGTTTTTTGAGTTGCTGGTTGGGTAACTGACCTTTGTGCTTTTTGCCAATATCATCAACAGATGTTTCAACATGGTAATTAAAATATTGTGTAAAAGATACTGTAAGATATTGCAGTGAGTTGTCTGCCTCTTTAATGTGCAAGTAGTGAATAGTGCGCGGAGACTTAAAGAAAATGTTTTAAAATGAACATGGCTGCATAATAGAATCTGTATGTTAATAATCAAATGTATGGTACACACTTCATGTCCGCACACCTTTGTATCCTATACCGTTATTTTACACTTGCCCATAACACCACTAGGTGGCACTCTGATGGGAATGTCAATGTTAAATAATAACATTGACTTTTTAAAAATTAGTTCTTGGACGTCACTGGCAAGGCCAGTATTTATTGCCAATCACTAGGTGCCCTGGAGAAAGTAGTTGTGGGTTTTTCTTCTTGAACTGCTACAGCAACAATGAAGGAATGTTAATATATGGTTGTAATGGTTACCCTTCATGCCATTAGATGACACTAAGAACATAAGAACTAGGAGCAGGAGTAGGCCATTTGGCCCCTCGAGCCTGCTTTGCCATTCAATAAGATCTTGGCTGATCTGATCATGGAATCAGCTCCACTTCCCTGCCCACTCCCCATAAACCTTTACTCCCTTATCGCTCAAAAATCTGTCTATCTCCGCCTTAAATATATTCAATTCCACAGCTCTCTGGGGCAGAGAATTCCACAGATTTATAACTCTCAGAAGAAATTTCTCCTCATCTCAGTTTTGAATGGGCGGCCCTTATTCTGAAATCATGCCCTCTAGTTCTAGATTCCCCCATGAGTGGAAACATCCTCTCTGCATCTACCTTGTCGAGCCCCCGCATTATCTTATATGTTTCAATAAGATCACCTCATTCTTCTAAACTCCAATGAGTATAAGCTCAACCTTTCTTCATAAGTCGAACCCTTCATCTCCAGAATCAACCTCATGAACCTTCTCTGAACTGCCTCCAATGCAAGTATATCCTTCCTTAGCACTACTACTTTAGTGATGGTGATTGCTTTAAGTTCCTCCCATCGCTATAGCCCCTTGATGTTTTTAGTGTCTTCTACCGTGAAGACCGATACAAAATATTTGTTCAAAGTCTCTGCCATTTCCTTGTTCCCCATTTTTACTTCCCCAGTCTCATCCTCTAAGGGACCTTAGCCACTCTGTTCCTTTTTATATACCTGCAGAAACTATTACTATCTGTTTTTATATTTCTTGCGAGTTTACTTTCATAATCTATCTTCCCTCTTTATAAGTTTTTTAGTCGTTCTTTGCTGGTTTTTAAAAGTTTCCCAATCCTCTGGCCTCCCACTAATCTTGGCCACTTTGTATGCCATTGTTTTCAATTTGATACCATCCTTTATTTCCTTAGTTAGCCACAGATGGTTGTCCCTTCTTTCAAAGTCTTTCCTTTTCACTGGAATATATTTTTGTTGAGAATTATGAAATATCTCCTTAAATGTCCGCCACTGCTCATTAACCATCCCACACTTTAATATATTTTCCCAGTCCACTTTAGCCAACTCTGCCTTCATACCTTTGTAGTAGTCTCGTTTATTTAAGCTTAATACACTGGTTTGAGATCCAACTTTCTCATCTCCAACTGGATTTGAAATTCAACCATGCTATGATCACTCTTTCCTAGAGGATCCTTTACTAGGAGATCATTTATTAATCCTCTCATTACACAGTACCAGATCTAAGATAGCCTGCTCCCTGGTTGGTTCTGCAACGTACTGTTGAAGGAAACTATCCTGGGTACACTCGCTAAACTCTTCCTCAAGGCTACCTTGGCCAATTTGATTTGTCCAATCAATATGAAGATTAAAATTGCCCATGATTATTGCCGTTCCTTTTTTACAAGCCTCCATTATTTCTTGATTTATACTCCGTCCAATAGTGCAGCTACTGTTCGGGGCAGGGCTATAGGCTACGCCCAGCAATGACTTCTTCCCCTTATTATTCCTTATCTCCACTGTTTCATCTTTCCCCGCAAATCACCCAAGATACTCCCTGCCTGCCTGCCTTCATTTCTGTGGTCCAAAATGGGGTTTTAAATAAAATAAGTTCAAATAATTACATATTTCACAGTAAGATTAAATTAATCCATGAAATTGCCTTTCATTATTTCATTAAAGTTTTTATTTGAACACCTTAGCCTCTCTCAAAAGCCCAGGGTTGAACTTGATATTTTTGCGCAGAACTGAGTGTCTTATTAGCTGAATTAAGTTTCTGCAGTGTGTCCAATTTCCCAAGATACATCAGTAGCGTTGTCTGAACTGCTCGATATTTATCTTTGACATCTAGCAGTTTCTGCTCTCTTATAAGAACATAAGGAATTGGAGCAGGAGTAGGTCATCTGGCCCCTCGAGCCTGCTCTGCCATTTAATATCATGGCTGATCTGATCATGGACTCAGCTCTACTTCCCTGCCTGTTCCCCATAACCCTTTATTCCCTTATCGTTTAAAAATCTGTCTATCTCCACCTTAAATTTATTCAATGACCCAGTCTCCACAGCTCTCTGAGGCAGAGAATTCCATAGATTTACAACCCTCTGAGAAGAAATTCCTCATCTCAGTTTTAAATATTTTGGAAAAAAAGCTAAAGAATTAATTTCAAAAGCTTTATTCTATAAAGTTAATGTTTTTTTTTAAACAGCTGCTATGTGTGCATATAACAAAAAAGGGCAACAATGCCTTTAATGGCCCCAAAACTTTATCAAAAAATGCTAAGGAGTTACTAGGAGGGCGACCAAAAATGAAGGACAGGAAAAGACCAGCTGGTCCGTTGAGATTGTCATGGTGAGACTTCTACATACCATCACCGCACCGCGTCCACAACCCCACCCTCAGCTATTCAATTTTCTGGGAGGTGGGGTGGGGGAGTGAAAGAAAACTGTAGGACAATTGATGAGAATACTCCGGAAATGCCCCTCTAACGCTGAAGGTAGTCAAACAAGGTCCAGCAGTCATCCCCATTACCCACCTAACTTCAATGGGCCAAGTTTTGGCCTGAGTTGCTCCTGTTTTTTTGGAGCAACTGGTTTAGAATGGAGTATCTTAGAAATTTCAATTCTCGGCATTTAGTTTGCTCCAGTTCTAGTCAGTTAGAACAGTTTCACTTTGGAACAGAATTTTCTTTTTCAAAAGGGGGCGTGTCCGGCCACTTACGCCTGTTTTGAAAGTTTAGGCAGCGATAACTTGCACCAAACTAACTTAGAATGGAGTAAGTATAGATTTTTGTACGCTCAGAAAAACCTTGCCTACACTTTACAAATCAGGCGTAGGTTACAAATTAGACGTGGGGGGGCGGGGGTGAAGGGAAGCAATTAAATTCTACAATTGTTCAACCGTCATACTTATACAAATAAAGATCCAACCTGAATAAAAATTTAGAAACAAAGCAAAGATTAAATATTCCATGTTCCTACCTGTGTGAAGCAGCAGCAGCCTTCGAGCTGCGGTACTTCAGGGCAGGCCTTCCTTCCATCAGTGCCTGGACGGCAGCCGAAGAAAGAGCAAGCAGCTTTCGAGCTGCGAGGGGGACTGAGGCCATTTGGCCAGGGGATAGGGGCGGTGTCAGGCCACAGCGGATGGCAGTAGAATCTGGCAGCAGCAGGCTCCGAGCTGCGAAGACTTAGGCCGTTCTGCAATGGTTCTCCATCAATTCACTGCATAGGAGAGAATTGATTAGAGCTCACTGCACCAGGAACGTCATAGCCCGCAGGTTGATGGGCAGGAGACCTTACCCACGTCGACAATATCGAGCCAGGCGCTCGTACCGGGACATGAGCAAGGCTGATTGTGTAAAAGGCTGCGTTTCCACAGAGAAGTTGTCGCTGAGATCTGTGATATGCTGAGAGCAGATTTGCAGCCAACTGCCTTGTCTGTTGCAGTGAAGGTAACAGCTGCACTTTCTTTCTGTGCCTCGGGATCGTTTCAGGCTACAACTGGAGATGTGTGTGCCATCTCTCAACGTGCAATATATGCCTGCATTTACCAGGTCACGGCTGCACTGTATGCGCGAAGGAATGACTTCATCAATTTCCCAATGACCGGACAAGTGATCCATGAGAGGGCTGTGGGCTTCTTCAGGATTGCTGGCTTCCCAAAGGTACAGGGCTGCATTGATTGTACCCACATAGCCTTGCGAGCACCCGTGGAGGATTCTGAGCAGTACCGGAATAGGAACAGTTTCCACTCTTATCAATGTGCAGCTCGTGTGTGACGACAAGCAGCGCATCATGTCAGTCGATGCGAGATACCCTGGCAGCACCCATGATGCGTTCATCCTACGCGACAGCGTTATATCTAACATGTTTGAGCAGCAGCCAGAAGGGCAGAGCTGGCTACTGGGAGACAAAGGGTACGGCCTGACCCACCTGGCTCATGACGCCCCTACGCATGACACGGACAGAAGCTGACGGTCAATACAACATGGCGCACATTGCGACGCGCAGCATCATTGAGAGGACCATTGGCACATTGAAACAGCGATTCCGATGCCTGGACCATTCCGGAGGACACTTGCAATACTCTCCTCAGATTGTCGGTCACTTCACTGTTGTGTGCAGCATGCTCCATAACTTAGCCATCATGAGGCAGCAGGAGCTGGTAGTGGAACCAGAAGACCCACATGAGGGGCCAATGCCTGATGCTAGTATTTTGGAAGAGCAGGATGTGGATGATGACGACGATCAGGAAAGCATGCAAGTGCCTGATGCCAGAGCACGAGGTCGGAGGAGGACCATCTATCGTGCTCCTTTAACGATTGCTCGAGCCTTGTGCCAGCAGCTCAACCGTGAACGCTTCAACTACTGATGCCTGAGGGCTCTGCGACCACTGTTGCGCATGGACATGTTTATTCTTTGCAGTTGTTCCTACGTTGTGTTGTGTTACTGGAACATGAAACAGTTTTAATGAAAAAATATTTTATTGAAAAGTTCACGTCACTGTAATAAAATATTTGTTGTATCAAACTTTACTTTTTAATATGACTCTTGAAGATCACTTAAAGACTTTAAGATCACTTATAAAGTTACAAAACAATCTCTCTGAAAAATCTTACACTCTTAAGATCACTTAAACTTCAAGATCACTTTTTAGGTGCTAAATTAAACAAGATAGAAAATGTGAGAGCATTTACACTATAAGATCACTTAAAAACCCCAAGATCACTTATAAGTTGTAAAGTTACAAAACTTTAAGAACAATTTCAATGTGAAAAACGCTACTAGAGCTACATCAAGGCCAAAAAACAAAAGCAGCAAAGAAAGGCTGCAACCATGTCTCACCACATCTCGGTGAATGTTCACTTCACTTCTTCATGGGGGTGTCATTTGATTGGCCGGGCTGTGTGCCTTTATTGCAGCAGCTACCTCCCTGATGGCCTGTGCCGACACTTGCATGCCCACCCTGACGGCCTGTGCCGTCGATTGCACTCCCTCGGACATTCCCTCCCTAAGTTCCCGTGTCATTACTGCTATTTCTCCTGTCAGGACCGTCAGCTCTTCACCCACTGCACTGACGCCACCGATGAGTGATCGGGTAAGCTCATTGGTCTCCATACCCAATGCCACAATCTGAGCCGCATCTGTTGCACGCTGCATCTCAGGAGAGCGTGTCGCCAATCTCCTCTGCCTGGGTCTGCCTTGTGGCACCACTACACTGGGAGGCGCGGGCACGGACGGTGGGACGATCGGTGGTGCAAGAGGCACCACTACACTGGGAGGCTCGGGCTGGGATGGTGGGTGAATGGGTGTAAACTGCTCCATGATATCACCAGCAGCACTGGGACCCGCAAAGTCGGAATCAAAACCATAGAAGATGGAACTTAGAACCTATGCGAGAGGGAGGCGCAGGCTCGGACGGTAGTGCACTGACTGTAGACTGCTGCATTACACCAGCAACACCACTGGGACCCGCAACATCGGAATCCAAACCATGGAAGGTAGAACCAAAACCTATGCTAGAGGTTGAAACTCTGATGCCCCTTGATGGGGGCTCAGAAACATTAATTCGGAAGCTCTCACCTGCAGACATTTCAGTCATCACTGCCATCATCCAGTCTGGATCGTCCGCATCTGGTTGTACTGGTTCTTGTTCTGTATCTTCAGGATCCTCAGGGTTGGCAGCAGCATCATCATCATCATGTTCTGCAAAATGGATCAGAACAGTCAAATGTTTAACAGCAAGGGAGGGGGCAGGATGGGTGGCATGAGTTCTCTCACACATAGCAGGCCAGGCAGCAGGTTGATTTAAAGGGCCACGATACATTTTCAGGACTTGGCCTCTTCCTCGCGTGCGGGCCCAGCTTGTGCTATACTGGTTGCTTTTCTCCATGTACGACTCATCATAGCAGTTACCCTCTGTTCCAAGGGTGTCAGTGGATGCAGATTGGGCATGCCTCCTCCTGTCCGAGTTGCCTCCCTTTTGTTGTGGGCCAATTTCTTCTGCAAAGAGTAAAATATAACTTTTTACAGAGTGCGTCTTTCTGCAAGGTGGGACATACAGATAGTCATGTTACAATTACAATTACATTAAAAATGGAAAATATTACTTTCACTAACTACTTGACCAAGGTCGTGCCATTTCTTTTTACACTGGCTTCCAGATCTAATGGTATGCACCACTGCGCAGTAATTTTCTGCAACTTGATTCCAGCGTTTCTTCATTTCTCTTGGTGGCACTTTTATGCGACCTCTGTTGCTGATATCTAGCTCCTGCCATCTCTGCTCAATGACGTTGACTAATATCTCCAATTCCTCATGCAAGAAATTCTTTGTTCTTAGACGTTGTTCCATTGCAAAGTTGAATTGACACTCTTATTTTTCAAAACACAGTCCTTAATTTGCATGCACCAATGCAGCACATGTTCTGCAAGATTAGCAGCAAAAAGCTGCACTCACTGATTTCAGCAGGTGATTTATTCAACAGTGCTGCTAAAAGCACTCCTTCAGACACAAAAAAATCACTACAATTAAATCACAAGCCTTTCCAGGGGTCCAAGAGACAAATCTTCACTTTTCCTCCAGTCCCTTTAAAAATGGCCGAGTGCCAATGCTTATGTGCCACTGCGTGTGCGCGCGGGCTCCAACGCGCACGCGCAGGGTTGCCGGCACGACGTTGCATTATTTAAATTAGCCCCGACCCACTACTTGTAGAATCGGCACAAGTCTCTTGCTCTGCGCCCCCCCCCCCCCCCCCAGCTATTCTGTGCGCGACGCGCCAAGCTGCTGAAGACCTGCAGGGAGCCGGGGAATATGTAAGTATTTTTTCGGCGCATTTTCGAGTGCGAAAAATGGACGTCCAGGCCTGAAATTTGGGCCCTATATGTTGGCCACAGTCAGGAACCTATCCAAATCCCTTTTGAATCCTTATAACAAATGCTGGCAATTTCTCCATCATTTTCATCTAGAAATTGACATCTTGCTGCAAATTTGGTCAAAGGAGAGCCTTGAGGGAGGTTTAGGGAGGAAATCATGAAGCGTGGGCTAGGCGATTAAAGGCATGGTTGGCAGTGGTGAGGTTCGGTGAGGGAGGGGATGCACAAGAGGCTGGAGTCAGATGAATGGAGAGTTCAGGGAGGGTGCAGTTGCAGCACTGGCCAAGGTTACTGAGATTATGGGCCCAAGTTTCGGGCCATGCCTAGAACGGCGCAGCCCCGACCTGGATGCCCGTTTTTCACACCCGAAAGTGCGCCTAAAAAATACCTGCAGATTCTCTGGCTCCCTGCAGGTCCTTTGGAGCTTGGCGCAGCGCAGCAGGAGCTGTGGGGGGCGGAGCCAGGTCCCTGCGCTGAAATCAGTGCCGGGACCTCTGCACAGGTGCGCTACAGTGGGTGCGCATGTGCAGTAGCTCCAGGCGCCCAAAACTGTGTGGGACGGGCCTGAAGCACACCGCCCCTAGCCCTGGCCAAAAGGGCTCACTGGGGCTGCGAGGATCAGGCTGTGCACCTCCCTCGTCCAGCTCCTGCTCTGGCTCCAGCTTCTTCCTCCCTCCCTCGCCCTCTCTCCCTCCCTCCCCTCCTCGTCACCCTCTCCCCCTCCTTCTCCACCCCACCCTCTCCCTCTCCTCTCCTCCACCCTCCCTCTCCTCTCCCTCCCTCCCTCTCCTCTCCTCTCCCCTCTCCTCTCCCCCACCCTCCCTCCCCCCCCTCTCCTCTCCCCCACCCTCCCTCCCCCCCTCTCCTCTCCCCCACCCTCCCTCCCTCCCTCTCCTCTCCCCCACCCTCCCTCCCTCCCTCTCCTCTCCCCCACCCTCCCTCCCTCCCTCCCCCCCTCCCTCCCTCCCCCTCTCCTCTCCCCCACCCTCTTTCCTCCCCCTTCCCCCCCTCTTTCCGCCCTCCTCTTCCTCTTCCTCCCCCTTCCCCCCCCTTTCCGCCCTCCTCTTCCTCTTCCTCTTCCTCCTCTTCCCCCCCCATCTCCTCCCTCTTCCCCCCCTCCTCCTCCTCCTCCTTCTTCCCCTCCCCCCCTCCTCCTTCTATCCCCCCCTCCTCCTTCTTCCCCCCCCTCCTCCTTCTTCCCCCCCTCCTCCTTCTTCCCCCCTCCTCCTTCTTCCCCCACCCCTCCTCCTCCTTCTTCCCCCCATCCTCCTTCTTCCCCCCCTCCTCCTTCTTCCCCCCCTCCTCCTTCTTCCCCCCCCTCCCCTCCTCCTCTTCCCCCCCCTCCTCCTCCTCCCCCCCCCTCCTCCTCTTCCTCTCCTCCTCTCCTTCAACCCCCCACCACCTCTTCCCCATCTCCTCTCCTTCCCCTCCTCCCCCCTCCTCTCCCCCCCCTCCTCTCTCCCTCCTCCTCCCCCCTCCTCCTCCCCCCTCCTCCTCCCCCTCCTCCTCCCCCCTCCTCCTCCCCCCTCCTCCTCCCCCCTCCCCCTCCCCTCCCCCTCCTCCCCCCTCCCCCCTCCCCCTCCTCCTCTTCCTCTCCTCCCTCCTCCTCTTCCTCCTCCCCCCCCCTCCTTCCCCCCCTTCCTCCTCCGTCCCCCTTCCTCCTCCGCCCCTCTTCTCCCCCTTCTTTCATCTCCTCCTCCTCCTCTTACTCCTCCCCCTCTTACTCCTCCCCCCACCTTCCTTCTCTCCCCACCTTCCTTCTCTCCCCACCTTCCTTCCCCCCCCCTTCCTTCCCCACCCCCTTCCTTCCCCACCCCCTTCCTTCCCCACCCCCTTCCTTCCCCACCCCCTTCCTTCCCCACCCCCTTCCTTCCCCACCCCCTTCCTTCCCCCCTCCCCCTCCTCCTTTCCCCCCCTCCTCCTCCTCCTTTCCCCCCCTCCTCCTCCTCCTTTTCCCCCCCTCCTCCTCCTCCTTTCCCCCCCTCCTCCTCCTCCTTTCCCCCCTCCTCCTCCTCCTTTCCCCCCCTCCTCCTCCTCCTTTCCCCCCCTCCTCCTCCTCCTTTCCCCCCCTCCTCCTCCTCCTTTCCCCCCCTCCTCCTCCTCCTTTCCCCCCCTCCTCCTCCTCCTTTCCCCCCCTCCTCCTCCTCCTTTCCCCCCCCCTCCTCCTCCTCCTTTCCCCCCCTCCTCCTCCTCCTTTCCCCCCCCTCCTCCTCCTTTCCCCCCCCCTCCTCCTCCTCTTTTCCCCCCCCCCTCCTCCTCCTCCTTTCCCCCCCCTCCTCCTCCTCCTTTCCCCCCCCTCCTCCTCCTCCTTTCCCCCCCCCCCCTCCTCCTCCTTTCCCCCCCCCCTCCTCCTCCTTTCCCCCCCTCCTCCTCCTCCTTTCCCCCCTCCTCCTCCTCCTTTCCCCTCCCTCCTCCTCCTCCTTTCCCCCCCCTCCTCCTCCTCCTTTCCCCCCCCTCCTCCTCCTCCTTTCCCCCCCCTCCTCCTCCTCCTTTCCCCCCCCTCCTCCTCCTCTTTTCCCCCCCTCCTCCTCCTCCCCCCTCTTCCCCCCTTCCTCCTCCGCCCCTCTTCTCCCCCTTCTTTCATCTCCTCCTCCTCCTCTTACTCCTCCCCCCTCTTACTCCTCCCCCCCCCTTCCTTCTCTCCCCCCCTTCCTTCTCTCCCCCACCTTCCTTCTCTCCCCACCTTCCTTCCCCACCCCCTTCCTTCCCC
>NW_027253717.1:0-5000 GCF_044704955.1 Pristiophorus japonicus
CTCTGTCTGTCGGTGTGGGCCAATTTCTGGGGGGTCAGCGGACGCGTTCGGTGGCGGATCGGGTGAGAAAATGTTTCTTCCTGCTGTCCACCCCAGGCACCTTTCCCAAATGTTGGGCCTGTCAGTGCTGACCCGACCCGACACGCAGCGGGGGAGGGGGAACCGGCCCGACACGCAGCGGGGGAGGGGGAACCGGCCCGACACGCAGCGGGGGAGGGGGAACCGGCCCGACACGCAGCGGGGGGGGGAACCGACCCGACACGCAGCGGGGGAGGGGGAACCGGCCCGACACGCAGCGGGGGAGGGGGAACCGGCCCGACACGCAGCGGGGGGGGGAACCGACCCGACACGCAGCGGGGGGGGGGGGACCGACCCGACACACAGCGGGGGGGGGGGGGGGAACCAGCCCACACACAGCGGGGGGGGGGGGGGGGGAACCAGCCCACACACAGCGGGGGGGGAGGGGGGGGGGGAACCGACCCGACACACAGCGGGGGGGGGGGGAGGGAACCTACGTTTGTTTTCACCAATCTTTTTCTCTTCACTTATCAAGAGAAGCTATTGCAGTCAGTCTTTATGTTCCCGCCAAGCTTCCTCTCATACTCTTTCTCCCTCCTAATTAAACCCTTTGTCCTCCTCTGCTGTATTACAAAATTCTCCCAGTCCTCAGCTTTGCTGCTTTTTCTGGCCAATTTATATGTCTCTTCCTTGGATTTAACACTATCCCTAATTTCCCTTGTTAGCCGCGGTTGAGCCAACTTCCCCGTTTTATTTTTACTCCAGACAGGGATGTACAACTGTTGAAGTTCATCCATGTGATCTATAAATGTTTGCCATTGCCTATCCACTGTCAACCCTTTAAGTATTATTTGCCCGTCTATTCTAGCCAATTCACGCCTCAAACCACCTATGTTACCTTTCCTTAAGTTCAGGACCCTAGTCTCTGAATTAACTGTGTCACTCTCAATCTTAATAAAGAATTCTACCATATTATGGTTACTTTTCCCCAAGGGGCCTCGCACAACAAGACTGCTAATTAGTCCTTCTCATTACACACCACCCAGTCTAGGATGGCCAGCTCTCTAGTCGGTTCCTCCACATATTGGTCCAGAAAACCATCCCTAATACACTCCAGGAAATCCTCCTCCACCGCATTACTACCAGTTTGGTTAGCCCAATCAATATGTAAATTAAAGTCGCCCATGATAACTGCTGTACCTTTATTGCACACATCCCTTATTTCTTGTTTGATGCTGTTCCCAACCTCACTACTACTGTTTGGTGGTCTGTACACAACTCCCACTAGCGTTTTCTGCCCTTTGGTATTCCGCAGCTCCACCCATACCGATTCCACATTATCCAGGCTAATGTCCTTCCTTACTATTGCATTAATTTCCTCTTTAACCAGCAACACCACCCCGCCTCCTTTTCCTTTCTGTCTATCCTTCCTAAATGTTGAATACCCCTGGATGTTGAGTTCCCAGCCTTGGTCACCCTGGAGCCATGTCTCTGTGATGCCAATTACATCATATCCGTTAACTGCTATCTGCGCAGTTAATTTGTCCACCTTATTCCGAATACTCATCGCATTGAGGCACAGAGCCTTCAGGCTTGTCTTTTTAACACACCTTGCCCCTTTAGAATTTTGTTGTACAGTGGCCCTTTTTGATTTTTGCCTTGGGTTTCTCTGCCCTCCACTTTTACTCATCTCCTTTCTATCTTTTGCCTCTGTCTCCATTTTACTTCCCTCTGTCTCCCTGCATAGGTTCCCATCCCCCTGCCATATTAGTTTAACTCCTCTCAAACAGTACTAGTAAACACTCCCCCTAGGACATTGGTTCCGGTCCTGCCCAGGTGCAGACGGTCCGGTTTGTACTGGTCCCAGCTCCCCCAGAATCGGTTCCAATGCCCCAGGAATTTGAATCCCTCTCTGCTGCACCACTGCTCAAGCCACGTATTTATCTGAGCTATCCTGCAATTCCTACTCTGACTAGCACGTGGCACTGGTAGCAATCCTGAGATTACTACTTTTGAGGTCCTACGTTTTAATTTAGCTCCTAGCTCCCTAAATCCGTCTCGTAGGACCTCATCCCGTTTTTTACCTATATCGTTGGTACCAATGTGCACCACGACAACTGGCTGTTCACCCTCCCTTTTCAGAATGTCCTGCACCCGCTCCGAGACATCCTTGACTCTTGCACCAGGGAGGCAACAGACCATCCTGGAGTCTCGGTTGCGGCCGCAGAAACGTCTATCTATTCCCCTTACAATTGAATCCCCTATCACTATCGCTCTCCCACTCTTTTTCCTGCCCTCCTGTGCAGCAGAGCCAGCCACGGTGCCATGAACTTGGCTGCTGTTGTCCTCCCCCAGATGAGTCATCCCCCTCAACAGTACTCAAAGCAGTGTATCTGTTTTGCAGGGGGATGAACGCAGGGGACCCCTGCACTACCTTCCTTGCACTGCTCTTCCTGTTGGTCACCCATTTACTATCTGGCTGTGGACCCTTTGCCTGCGGTGTGATCAACTCGCTACACGTGCTACTCACGTCATTCTCAGCATCCTGGATGCTCCAGAGTGAATCCACCCTCAGCTCCAGTACCGCAATGCGGTCTGTCAGGAGCTGCAGGCGGATACACTTCCCGCACACGTAGTCGTCAGGGACACCGGAAGTGACCCTGAGTTCCCACATAGTACAGGAGGAGCATAACACGTGTCCGAGCTCTCCTGCCATGACTTAACCCCTAGATTAACTTACGTTGGCAACAACAATGCTAAAAGTTACTTGCTGATAAAGAAAGAAAAAGAAAAACTACTTCCCAATCACCAGCCAATCACTTACCCCCCTTGGCTGTGACGTCACCTTTCGATTTCTTTCTACTTTTTTGCCTTCTCCCTGCAGCTGTAGAGCGCTTGCTTTGGGAGTCTTGTGTCGGGCATGCAGACAATGTGGCCCACCCAATGGAGCTGGTCGAGTGTGGTCAGTGCTTCGATGCTGAGGATGTTGACCTGGTCGAGGACGCTAACGTTGGTGCGTCTATCCTGCCAATGGATTTGCAGGATCTTGCGGAGGCAGCGTTGGTGGTATTTCTCCCGTGTTTTGAGGTGCCTGCTGTACATGGTCCACGTCTCTGAGCCGTACAGGAGGGCGGGTATCACCACTGCTCTGTAGACCATGAGCTTGGTGTGGGGCTTGAGGTCCTGGTCTACAAACACTCTTCACCTGCACTGGCGCGCTGGAGACGGTGTTGGACCTCGTCGTCGATGTCTGTCGAGATATGGAACATGGTCCACGTTGTGCAAGGCCTCATCGTGGATTTTGATAACTGGGGGGCAGTGCTGCGTGACGGGGGCAGGTTGGGAGAGGCCCTTTGTCTTACGGATGTTTAGTGTAATGCCCATACTCTCGTACACCGGTGAAGGTATTGACGATGGCTTGGAGGTCGGTCTCCGAGTGCACAGATGCCGGCTTTGTCCGCGTACCATCGTTCGATGACAGAGGATGGAACCACCTTGGCTCTGGCCTGGAGATGGTGGAGGTTTTCTATAATTTATCTCCACTCCAGCGGGGAGCTTACTGAGGGTGAGATGGAGCATTGCAGCGAGGGAGATTGAGAAGAGGGTTGGTGCGATGACGCTGCCCTGCTTGACCCCGGTCCGAATGTGGATTGGGTCTGTGGTGGATCCGTTGGTCAGGATCACGGCCTGCATGTGGAGCAGGCGGAGGATGGCAAAAAACTTTTGGGGACAGCCAAATTTGAGGAGGACGCTCTATAGATCTTCGTGGTTAACAGTGTCGAAGGTCTTTGTAAGATCAAAGAAGGCCATGTACATAGGTTCCCTGCATTTCTCTTGTATCTGCTGCACGGTGAAGACCATGTCCATTGTACCCCCTGGTGGAGGAAATCTGCATTGCGACTCTGGGAGGAGTTCCTCAGTCACCGAGAAGGCGATTGTGGAGGATTCTAGCGCTGACTTTCCCTGTGGCCGACAGCAGGGAGATTCCTCTGTAATTACCACAATCGGACCGGTGGCCTTTCTTGAAGATGATCACGATTACAGCATCTGTGAGATCTCCCAGCACGCGCTCCTCCCTCCAGATGAGAGATGAGTTTGTGTATTTGTGCCAGTAGTGCCTCTCCGCCATGTTTTAGTGCCTCGGTGGGGATTCCATCCGCTCCCATTGCCTTGTTGTTCTTGAGCTCACGGATGGCCTTTTCTACCTCGTGCCAGGCTGGCGTTGTGCTGAGGTGGTGACGGGGTCATGCTGCAGGATGGAGTCAAGAACACTCACCTCGAAGGCAGAGTCCCGATTGGGGAGATCTTCGAAGTGCTCCTTCCAGTGGGCAGGAGTAGGGTAGGGTAGGGAAGGCAGAGTGATGGGGATGTGATGAGAGGTACAGCAGGATGAGGTTGAGTGTGGTTTGCAGCAACATTTTGTGATCTACTGAGATCATTGAAAGGTTTGCACCACTGAAGCCTGGTCCTGCTGACCACATCCCCACTGTACCCTCCTGTGCCATGTGCACCCGGGCTGCGTTGGTGTCCTGGGGAGGGAAGAGAACCTCCCTGCGTGCTGTGCCTCCCTCCATGAGTACCAGGAGGGAGTTGTGGGACAGTCTGGCCCCTCTGTGCCGAAGGTCAGTGTTTGTAGCACCTCAATGCTGCACATCACAGACAGCACAACTATCAAAACCAGTGTGTCCGTGGTCCCTGTGGCCGAAGACCCGCCACCTTCAGTTGGCCGGTAAACATGCTGGGTGGGGCTTAACTGGCCCAATCAGGGGACAGCGGGCTGGAGCCAACAGCGAGGCCAGGACTCGCCACCGACATCGCCCGCCATGGACCCACTGAGCTGGGGAAATCGCACTCTGTGTCTCTGTGTCTCTGTGTGTCTGTGTGTCTGTGTGTCTGTGTGTCTGTGTGTGTCTCTGTGTCTCTGTGTGTCTGTGTCTCTGTGTGTCTGTGTGTCTGTGTGTGTCTCTGTGTCTCTGTGTGTC
>NW_027253717.1:10000-12926 GCF_044704955.1 Pristiophorus japonicus
GCTCTCTGTCTCTGTCTCTCGCTCTCTGTCTCTCGCTCTCTGTCTCTCGCTCTCTGTCTCTGTCTCTCGCTCTCTGTCTCTCGCTCTCTGTCTCTCGCTCTCTGTCTCTCGCTCTCTGTCTCTGTCTCTCGCTCTCTGTCTCTCGCTCTCTGTCTCTCGCTCTCTGTCTCTGTCTCTCGCTCTCTGTCTCTCGCTCTCTGTCTCTCGCTCTCTGTCTCTCGCTCTCTGTCTCTCGCTCTCTGTCTCTCTCTCTCTGTGTCTCGCTCTCTGTGTGTCGCTCTCTGTCTCTCTCTCTCTGTGTTTCGCTCTCTGTCTCTCGCTCTCTGTCTCTCGCTCCTTGTGTCTCGCTCTCTGTGTCTCGCTCTCTGTCTCTCGCTCTCTGTCTCTCTCTCTCTGTGTCTCGCTCTCTGTCTCTCGCTCTCTGTCTCTCGCTCTCTGTCTCTCGCTCTCTGTCTCTCGCTCTCTGTCTCTCGCTCTCTGTGTCTCGCTCTCTGTGTTTCGCTCTCTGTCTCTCGCTCTCTGTCTCTCTCTCTCTGTGTCTCGCTCTCTGTCTCTCGCTCTCTGTCTCTCGCTCTCTGTCTCTCGCTCTCTGTGTCTCGCTCTCTGTCTCTGTCTCTCGCTCTCTGTCTCTCGCTCTCTGTCTCTCGCTCTCTGTCTCTCGCTCTCTGTCTCTCGCTCTCTGTCTCTCGCTCTCTGTCTCTCGCTCGCTGTCTCTCGCTCTCTGTCTCTCGCTCTCTGACTCTCGCTCTGTCTCTCGCTCTCTGTCTCTCGCTCTCTGCGTTTCGCTCTCTGTCTCTCGCTCTCTGTGTCTCGCTCTCTGTCTCTCGCTCTCTGTCTCTCGCTCTCTGACTCTCGCTCTCTGTCTCTCGCTCTCTGTCTCTCGCTCTCTGCGTTTCGCTCTCTGACTCTCGCTCTCTGACTCTCGCTCTCTGTCTCTCGCTCTCTGTCTCGCTCTCTGTCTCGCTCTCTGTCTCTCGCTCTCTGTCTCTCGCTCTCTGTCTCTCGCTCTCTGACTCTCGCTCTCTGTCTCTCGCTCTCTGTCTCTCGCTCTCTGCGTTTCGCTCTCTGTCTCTCGCTCTCTGTCTCGCTCTCTGACTCTCGCTCTCTGTCTCTCGCTCTCTGACTCTCGCTCTCTGACTCTCGCTCTCTGTCTCTCGCTCTCTGTCTCTGACTCTCGCTCTCTGTCTCTCGCTCTCTGACTCTCGCTCGCTGTCTCTCTCTCTCGCTCTCTGTCTCTCTATCTCTCTCTCTCTCTCTCTCTCCCTCTCTGACTCTCGCTCTCTGTCTCTCGCGCTCTGTGTCTCGCTCTCTGTCTCTCGCTCTCTGTCTCTCTCTCTCGCTCTCTGTCTCTCTATCTCTCTCTCTCTCTCTCTCTCCCTCTCTGACTCTCGCTCTCTGTCTCTCGCTCTCTGCGTCTCGCTCTGTCGCTTTCCCCAAGTTCCATGAGATTGATGAAGATATTTCTCTGGGTGTTTCTGCCTCCAGTGGACTGTGAGTTGGGCGAGTGGAGTGAGTGGTTGGACTGTTCCTGCACTTCTCCAGTGCAGCATCGCTATCGATCTGCGCGCGGACCCCTGTTTGGGGGAAGAGGCTGCCGAGAGCCAGAGCTGGAGTCGAGAGTGTGCAGCCAGGCCGAGTGTGCAGGTGAGGGGGGAAGCAGTGAGTGATGGGGTCAGTGTGGGTCACCGGGCTGCCCGGGGGTGGGGTAGGGGGCATTGGTGGGCCAGGGGAGGGGGAGGCGGGGGTGGGCGGGGAGGGGGGCCGTGATTGACGGGGTTCTGTGCGTCACCGAGCTGCCCCGGGGAGGGGTGGGGGGGATTGGTGGGCCGGCGGGGAGGGGGGGGTAACGGGGTCGGTGGGGGTCACTGCGTTGCCCCGGGGGGGAGGGGGTGTAACGGGGTCGGTGGGGGTCACTGCATTGCCCCGGGGGGGGAGGGGGGGTAACGGGGTCGGTGGGGGTCACTGCGTTGCCCCGGGGGGGAGTGGGTGTAACGGGGTCGGTGGGGGTCACTGCGTTGCCCCGGTGGGGTAACGGGGTCGGTGGGGGTCACTGCGTTGCCCCGGGGGGGGGGTAACGGGGTCGGTGCGGGTCACTGCGTTGCCCCGGGGGGGTAACGGGGTCGGTGGGGGTCACTGCGTTGCCCCGGTGGGGTAACGGGGTCGGTGGGGGTCACTGCGTTGCCCCGGGGGGGGGGGTAACGGGGTCGGTGGGGGTCACTGCGTTGCCCCGGGGGGGTAACGGGGTCGGTGGGGGTCACTGCGTTGCTCCGGGGGGGTAACGGGGTCGGTGGGGGTCACTGCGTTGCCCCGGGGGGGGGGGGGGGTAACGGGGTCGGTGGGGGTCACTGCGTTGCTCCAGGGGGGTAACGGGGTCGGTGGGGGTCACTGCGTTGCCCGGGGGGGTAACGGGGTCGGTGGGGGTCACTGCGTTGCCCCGGGGGGGTAACGGGGTCGGTGGGGGTCACTGCGTTGCTCCGGGGGGTAACAGGGTCGGTGGGGGTCACTGCGTTGCCCCGGGGAGGGGGGGGGGTAACGGGGTCGGTGGGGGTCACTGAGTTGCCCCGGTGGGGGGAGGGGGTAACGGGGTCGGTGGGGGTCACTGCGTTGCCCCGGGGGGAGTGGGTAACGGGGTCGGTGGGGGTCACTGCGTTGCCCCGGGGGGGGAGGGGGGGTAACGGGGTCGGTGGGGGTCACTGCGTTGCCCCGGGGGGAGTGGGTAACGGGGTCGGTGGGGGTCACTGCGTTGCCCCGGGGGGAGTGGGTAACGGGGTCGGTGGGGGTCACTGCGTTGCCCCGGGGGGGGAGGGGGGTAACGGGGTAGGTGGGGTCACTGCGTTGCCCCGGGGGGGGAGGGGGGTAACGGGGTCGGTGGGGGTCACTGCGTTGCCCCGGGGGGGGAGGGGGGGTAACGGGGTCGGTGGGGGTC
>NW_027253718.1:0-12918 GCF_044704955.1 Pristiophorus japonicus
GGAAGAGAGGGGGGGGGAAAAGAGAGGGGGGGGGAAAGAAGAGAGGGGGGGGGGAAGAGGGGGGGGGGAGAGGGGGGGGGAGAGGGTGGGGAGGGGAAAGAGGAAACAGACAATCGCTCCCGAGAAAGCTAGGGGCGAGGTGGGAGGGAAGAGAGGCGAGAGGCGAAGAGGTCTTCAGTTGTCTTGGGTAATCCTTGCTACTGGACCAAGACCTAGCTCTGTCAAGCCCGTGTGGGTGGCTGGTGTGCAACGGTCACCAAACATTAAAGAAATCCACGCACAGGCATCTTCCACCCTTCAGGATTTAGTTCGGGATCTGGAATTTTAGGTCCTTCATTGAAATACCTGTGAACTTTTTGACGTGGAAGCAAGTCATCCTCGATTCGAGGGACTGCCTTTGATGATGTTGTAGCTCGCTACAATAATAGGCAGCTTTACTGGCTGGCCATTGTGTTCAACTGTACATTCCATTTGTTCACATGTCTAGGATTTCTCTGGAGTAGGTTTTTAAACTCACTGGTACTCTTTGTAAATGGTACTTGATTAAACTTACTCTCATATGTGTCCTTACTCATCATAGAGCAGTCTGCCACCGTGTCGATACACATGTGAATACACTGCTCGTTAATCAAAAGTTTTATACAGAAGTGCAAAGAACTACAGAGTAGTAATAATGGGGGACTTCAACTATCCTAATATAGTCTGGGATCGTAATAGTGTAAAGGGCAGAGAGGGGGAAGAATTTCTGAAGTGTGTTCAGGAGAACGTTCTTGATCAGTACATTTCTGGCCCGATGAGGGAGGAGGTGTTGCTGGGTCTGGTTGTGGGGAATGAGGTCGGTCAAGTGGAGCAAGTGTCAGTCGGTGATCATAGAATCATAAGGTTTAGATTAGCTATGGAAAATGTTTAACTGGCCAATTTCAGTGGGTTATGAAGGGATCTGGCTCGGGTAAACTGGAATCAAAGATTGGCAGGCAAAACTGCAGTGGAACAATGGGCTGCCTTTAAAGAGGAAATCGTTCGGATACAGTCGAGGTACTTTCCCATGAGGGGGAAGGCAGGGCAACTAAAGTCAGAGCTCCCTGGATGATGAAACAAATAGAGAATATGATGAAGCAGAAAAAGAGCGCATATGACAGATATATCCAAGAATCATGCTATGTATAGAACGATCAGAGGAGAAGGGGAAAAGAAAATGAGGGGCAAAGAGAGGATATGAGAATAAAAATGCAGCCAACATAAACGGTAATCTAAAAGTCTTCCATAGGCATATAAATAGTAAACGGGTAGTAGGAGGGGCAGGGCCAATTTAGAGACCATCAAGGAGACCAATGCATGGAGGCAGAGGGTACGGCTGAGGTACTAAATGAATACTTTGCATCTGTCTTCACCAAGAAAGAGGATGCTGCCATAGATATAGTGAAGGAGGAGGTAGTGGAGATACTTGATAGGATAAAAGATTGAGAAAGGAGAGGTAAAAGACTTGCATTTATATAGTGCCTTTCACAACCACCGGATGTCTCAAAGTACTTTACAGCCAGTGAAGTACTTTTTTTGGAGTTTCACTGTTGTAATGTGGGAAACGCAACAGCCAATTTGTGCACAGCATGCTCTCACAAACAGCAATGTAATAATGACCAGATAACCTGTTTTTTAGTGATGTTGATTGAGGGATAAACATTGGCCAGGACACCGGGGTAACTCTCCTGCTCTTCTTCAAAATAGTGATGTTATGTATTTAACCCTTGGAAACCTGTATCGTACCACCACCAGAGGGCCTACCTGTTGGAGTCCCAAGGGATCCCAGCATCCCTTGGGAGCACTGTATATAAGCAGGCCACCTGCACTCTGGAGTCTTATTAAAAGGAGCTAAGGTCACACTTACTCATTGTACACAAGCTCATAATAAAAGGATGAAACTGAGTACTATCAATTGGCGACGAGATAACGAACAACCGCGTGAAAATGCAAAGAACAGTTGGTATCCTGCAGACGTTCTCAGAAGGGGATGATTGGGAGACCTTCGTGGAGACACTTGACCAATACTTTGTGGCCAACGAGCTGGAAGGGGACGAGAACGCTGCCAAACGAAGGGCGATCCTCTTTACTGTCTGTGAGGCAACAACCTATGGCCTCATGAAGAATCTTCTAGCTCCGGTAAAACCAACAACCAAATTGTATGAAGAATTGTGTAAGCTGGTCCGGGAGCACCTAAATTCTAAGGAAAGCATTTTGATGGCGAGATATCGGTTCTACACGTGTCAATGGTCGGATTGTCAGGAAGTGGCGAGCTACGTCGCCGAACTAATGCACCTCGCAGGACATTGCGAATTTGATGGATTCCTAGAACAAATGCTGAGAGATGTTTTTGTGCTTGGCATTGGCCATGAGGTAATCCTTCGCAAATTATTGACTGTTGAAACTCCGAATCTGAGCAAAGCCATAACGATAGCTCAGGCATTTATGTCCACCAGCAACAACACCAAACAAATTTCGCAGCATAAAGAGGTTCCGGCACAAAGTAACGTTTTTTTCGAGCAGGAATATACATGGCAGAACGTACACGCCGGCTGCTGCATGACCTCAGATGACCCAGAATCCGCCATCAATGGTTAATGCGAGGCAGTTAACACCCTGTTGGCATTGTGGAGGTGATCATTGGGCCCATCAATGCCGCTTCAAGCACTATGCGTGCAACGGCTGCAGAACAATGGGACACCTCCAGTGAATGTGCAGGTGAGCTGCAAACCCTGCAAACCACCACATCGCAGAGGAAGGTTGATTCATGATGGATCAGGCTGAATTGGAGACTTGAACCGAGGAGGCAGAAGTGTACGGGGTACAAACCTTCACCACGAAATGTCCACCAATAATGTTAAAAGTTGAACTGAACGGAATTCCAGTATCCATGGAACTGGAAACGGATACGAGTCAGTCCATAATGAGCAAAAAGGCCTTCGACAGGCTGTGGTGCAACAAGGCACACAGGCCCAAGCTCAGCCCCATTCACACCAAGCTAAGAACTTGCACCAAAGAACTGATCCCTGTAATTGGCAGTGCAGAAGTCAAAGTCTCCTATGACAGAGCAGTGCACGAACTCCCACTGTGGATTGTGCTGGGGATGGCCCCACACTGTTTGGCAGAAGCTGGCTGGGAAAAATCCGCTGGAACTGGGACGACATCAGAGTGCTTTCGTCCGTTGATAACGTCTTATGTGCCCAGGTTCGGAGCAGATTTCCATCGTTGTTCGAGCCAGGCATTGGAAGCTTCTCAGGGGCGAAAGTGCAGATCCACTTGATTCCCGTTTCCCGACCCATCCATCACAAGGCACGGGCGGTACCGTATATGATGTGAGAAAGTGAAAATTGAGCTGGATAGGCTGCAGTAAGAAGGCATCATCGTGCCAGTGTAATTCAACGAGTGGGCCAGTCTGATTGTCCTGGTGCTTAAAGGTGACGGTACGGTCAGAATTTGTGGGGACTATAAAGTAATGATTAACCATTTTTTGCTGCAGGACCAGTACCCGCTACCCAAGGCAGACGACCTATTTGCGATCCTGGCTGGAGTGAAGACGTTCACCAAGTTGGACCTGACCTCAGCCTACATGACGCAGGAGCTGGAGGAGTCTTCGAAAGGCCTCACCTGTATCAACATGCACAAACGTTTGTTCATCTATAACAGATGCCCATTCAGGATTCGGTCGCAGCAATCTTCCAACGGAACATGGAGAGCCTGCTAAAGTCGGTCCCTCACACCGTGGTTTTCCAGGACGACATATTGGTTATAGGTCGGGACACCATTGAGCACGTGAAGGATCTGGAAGAGGTTCTTAGTCGGTTGGGTCGAGTGGGACTCAGGTTGAAACGCTTGAAGTGTGTTTTCCTGACACCGGAGGTCGAGTTCTTGGGAAGAAGAATCGCAGCAGAAGGCATCGGACCCACCGACGCCAAGACGGAGTCCATCAAGAACGCGCCGAGACCACAGAACGTGACGGAGCTGCGGTCGTTCCTGGGACTCCTCAACTATTTCAGTAATTTCCTACCCGGGTTAAGCACCCTGCTAGAACCCCTACATGTGCTACTGCGCAAGGGAGATGACTGGGTATGGGGGATTTCACAAGAGGCTGTCTTTGAGAAAGCCAGAAATCTGTTGCGTTCAAACAAACTGCTTGTCCTGTATAACCCATGTAAATGATTAGTGCTAGCTTGCGATGCGTCATCATACGGAGTCGGGTGTGTGTTACAACAGGCTAATGAATTGGGGATTTTACAACCGGTTGCCAATGCGTCCAGGAGTCTGTCCAAGGCCGAAAGGGCCTACAGCATGATTGAAAAGAGGCTCTGGCGTGCGTTTACGGGGTGAATAAAATGCACCAGTACTTGTTTGGCTTCAAGTTTGAGCTTGAAACTGACCACAAGCCGCTCATATTGCTATTCTCTGAGAGCAGAGAGATTAACACCAATGCCTCTGCCCGCATCCAAAGATGGGCGCTCACACTGTTGGCATACAACTATGTAATCCGCCACAGACCGCACAGAGAACTGCGTTGATGCTCAGTTGGCTACCATTGCCCACCACCGGGGTGGAAATGGCACAGCTTGCAGACTTGCTCATGGTAATGGATGCATTTGAAAACGAAAAGTCACTAGTTATGGCCCGCCAGATCAGGACCTGGACCAGCCAGGATCCTTTACTGTACTTGGTAAACAAACTGTAATCTCCATGGGAGCTGGTCCAACATCCCAGCGGAGATGCAGGAGGCAATTAAGCCGTTCCACAGGTGCAAAGACGAAATGTCCTTGCAGGCGGACTGTGTTGTAGGGTAATTGTGTGATCTTGCCCAAGAAAGTCAGAGAAACGTTCATTCGTGGCCTACACAGTACCCACCCAGACATTGTAATGATAAATGCCATAGCCAGATCCCATGTGTGGTGACCCGGCATCGACTCAGATTTAGAGTCATGTGTGCGCCAATGCAACACTTGCTCTCAGCTGAGCAATGCACCCAGAGAGGCACCGCTAAGTTTGTAGTCGTGGCCCTCCAAACCGTGGTCAAGGATCCATGCGGACTATGCGGGCCCATTTCTAGGCAAGATGCTCTTGGTTGTCGTGGATGCTCATTCAAAATAGATTGAATGTGTAATAATGTCTGTAAACACGTCCACTGCCAGCATCAAAAGCCTACAAGCCATGTTTGCCACACACGGCCTGCCTGATGTCCTAGTCAGCGACAATTGACCGTGTTTCACCAGCGTTCAAGGAATTCATGACCCGCAATGGGATCAAGCACATCACATCTGCCCCGTTCAAGCCCACATCCAACGGCCAGGCAGTCCAGACCATCAAAGCTTGAAACGTGTGTTGGAAGGCTCCCTGCAGACCCGGCTGGCCTGAGTGCTGCTCAGCTACCGCACCAGACTCCACTCACTCACCAGGGTTCCCCCAGCTGAGCTGCTCATGAAAAGGCCACTCAAAACAAGGCTCTCTCTTGTCCACCCTGATCTCCATGATCATGTGGAGGGCAGGCGGCATCAACAAAGTATGTACCATGACCACAAATTTGTCACACGATAGTGAGGTCAATGATCATGTGTTTGTACTCAATTATGGACATGGTCCCAAGTGGCTCACTGGCACGGTCATAGCCAAAGAAGGGAGTAGGGTGTTTCAGGTCAAATTGGCCAATGGACTAATGTGCAGAAAACATTTGGACCAAATCAAATTGCGGTTCACCAACTGATACGAACAACCCGAAGAAGACACCACCAACTTTGACCCTCCAACACACACACAAGTGGCAACTGACATCATGGTTGACCACGAAGCCGAACTCACCATCCCCAACAGCCCAGTGAAAAACCAACCAACTCACCTACACCCGCATTTGTACCGAGACAATTGACAAGGGAGCGAAAAGCCCCAGATCGTCTCACCCTGTAAATAAGTGTACTATTGACTTTACAAGGGAGTGATGTAAACCCTTGGCAACTGTATCACACCACCACCAGAGGGCCTATCCCTTGGGAGCACTGTATATAAGCAGGCCAGCCACGCGGTATCTGCACTCTGGAGTCTTATTAAAGGAGCTAAGGTCACACTTACTCGTTGCTCACAGTACTCAGTTTCATCCTTTATTATGAGCTTATCAAGTGACATCAAAGAGAGCAGACGGGACCTCGGTTTAATGTTTCTTCCGCAAGACGGCACATCCGACAGTGCAGCACTCCCTCAGACTGCACTGGAGTGTCAGCCTAGATTTTTGTACTCAAGTCCCTGGAGCGGGACTTGAACCCACAACCTTCTGACTCAGATGTGTTACCCACTGAGCCACGGCTGACACACTGAGGTATTAGAAAGGCTGACTGTACTTAAAGTAGATAAATCACCAGGAGTAGATGCGATGCATCCTAGA
Organism: Pristiophorus japonicus; assembly: GCF_044704955.1. Lineage (NCBI taxonomy): Eukaryota > Metazoa > Chordata > Chondrichthyes > Pristiophoridae > Pristiophorus > Pristiophorus japonicus. Next base: position 6,413 of record NW_027253718.1, read on the forward strand.
ATGCTGAGGGAATTGAGGGCGTAAATCGCAGAGGTACTGGCCATAATATTCCAATCCTCCATAGGCACGGTGGCAAAGGACTGGAGAATTGCAAATGTTACACCATTGTTCAAAAAAGGGTGTAAGGATAAACCCAGCAACTACAGGCCAGTCAGTTTAACCTCGGTAGTGGGGAAGCTTTTAGAAACTGTAATCTGGGACAAAATTGTCACTTGGACAAGTGTGGATTAATTAAGGAAAACCAGCATGGATTTATTAAAGGCAAATAGTGTTTAACCAACTTGATTGAGTATTTTGATAAGGAACAGAGAGGGTTGATGAGGGCAATGCAGTTGACGTAGTGTACATGGATTTCCAAAAGGCCAAATAATAGGCTTGCCAGCAAAGTTGAAACCCACAGAATAAAAGGAAAAGTGATAGAATGGAAACAAAATTAGCTGAGTGATAGGAAACAGAGAGTAGTGGTGAACGGTTGTTTCTCGGACTGGAAGAAGGTATACAGTGGAGTTCCCCAGGGGTCAGTACTGGGACCACTGCTTTTCTTAATATATATTAATGACTTGGACTTGGCTGTACAGGGCACAACTTCAAAATTTGCAGATGACACAAAACTTGAAAGTATAGTGAACAGTGAGGAGGAGATGAATAGACTTCAGGAAGACATAGACAGGTTGGTGAAATGGGCAGACACGTGGCAGATGAAATTTAACACAAAACATTTTGAAGTGATACATTTTGGTAGAACAAGGAGAGGTAATATAAACTAAAGGGTACAATCCTAAACGGGGTGCACGAACAGAGAGACCTGGGGGCTTTGTGCACAAATCATTGGTGGTGGCAGAGCAGGTTGAGAAAACAGTTAAAAAGGCTTATGGGATCCTGGGCTCATAAATAGAGGCAGAGAGTACAAAAGTGTGGAAGTTAAGATGAACCTGTATAAAAAAAACTGGTTCAGCCTCAACTGTTGTATTGTGTCCACTTCTGGGATCCGCACTTTAGGAAGGATATGAAGGCCTTGGAGAGGGTGCAGAAACGTTTTACAAGAATGATTCCAGAAACGAGGAACTTCAGTTCCATTGATAGACTGGAGAAGCTGGGGTTGTTCTCCTTGGAGCAGAGAAGTTTGAGAGGAGATTTGATCGAGGTGTTCAAAATCGTGGTGGGTCTGGGCAGAGTGTAGAGAGAGAAACTATTCCTATTGGCAGAAGGACCGAGAACCAGAGGACACAGATATAAGATGATTGGCAAAAGAACCAAATGACTATGCAAGAAAAAACATTTTTACGCAGCGAGTGGTTAAGATCTGGAATGCGCTGCCTGAAAGGGTGGTGGAGGCAGATTAAATTTTATCTTTCAAAAGGGAGTTGGATAAGTGAAGGAAATGCAGGGCTACAGGGAAAGAGCAGGGGGGGGGGGGGGGGGGGGGTGGTGGTACTAGCTGAGAGTCGACAAGCCGATTGGCCTTCTTCCGTGCTGCAACTATTCTATGATTCCAAGTCTTTCTCACAACTGCTAGCATTGTCGCTAGTGGAATAGATATTGTAGATGCCTAGTTCTTCAACATCAGGTGTGTTCCTTTGAAGATTGTAAACTCCCTTTTGTTGTTGCTGCTTTGCATTGCCATTAGAATGGTTCTTACTTCCTGCTTTAGATATAGCTCTGCAAGCTGCTGAAATATGGCCTTGCTTGAAAACACTTTGTGTTTCTCTATTAGCCGGACTGTGGCGAGTGATTTCCATCTCAGCCATAACAATTCACTGAATCAACTGCACCTCTGATCTCTAATGTTATTGGTCCCCAAAAACATCTCCATCCACGCAATGTAAGAACTGAAGTAAGATGAATCCTGTAGGCTCGGCTATGATTGTCCCGATCCTGTCGAGCAGAGACTCAGCACACTACCTGTGTCCCTGTGAGAATCAACGCCGCTATTGCTGTGTATACATACATGCGAAGGCAAAGTCCAGACAATTCTGCATGAGCACCAATGGTAAAACATCACAAGAATTCAGTTTAGGCGTCACAAATTCACCTTAAACTTGTCCACTCAAAGGTTGAAAACTGTGTTCTTGCATGATCCCTAAATATGTCTTTGGGATCCCATCCTCGTCACCAAATATGTAATATATGTGGGTGGAACAAATAAAAGAACAGAGATAGGATGAGTTGTGAGTCTATGTGCTTGTTTATTCGACCAGAGCAAATTGAGCATGCTCATACCAATCTACGTGGCAGATTAGGTGATAATACATTATGGCCCCACTCATACTCCCCCTCCCCTCACATCACCCCCTCCCTCCTCACACTGCCCCTACCCTTCCCCTCCCACTACCCCCCCTCCCCCTGCTCTCTCCCACTCCCCTCACACCGTCCCCTCCCCTGACACTGCCCCCCTCCCTCTTCCCTCCCCCCACCCCCCCCTCACTCCTCCCTTCCCTCCCCCTCACACTGCCCCCCCGCCTCCCGGACCCGCCCCCTCCCCTCACACTGCCCCCTCCCTCTCGCACTGGCCTCCCTCACACTGCCCTCTCCCCCTCCCCTCACACTGTCCCCCTCCCTCCCCTCACACTGTCCCCCTCCCCTCACACTCACACTGCCACCCTCCCCCCCACACTGGACCCCCCCGGCCCCTCTCCATCACACTGCCCCCCTCCCCCCCACTGGCCCTCCTCCCCCCCCTCCCCTCACACTGCCTCCTCCCCTTAACCCCCTCCCCACACTGCCCCCCTCCGCTCCCCCTCACACTGCTCCTGCCGTCCCTCACACTGGTTCCTCACACTCACACTGGAAGGGAGGCTGGGAGGGGAGGGGAGAGAAGGGAGGCTGGGAGGGGAGAGAAGGGAGATTGTTGGAGGGAGAGGGTGGTTGGGGGGGGAAGGGGGGGTGGGCGGAGGGGAAAGACTGCCATGATTGCAGAGACCCAGGTGTCTCACACACACACACACACACACACACACACACACACACAGACCCTGGTGACACACACACACACACACACAGACCTGGGTGTCACACACACACAAACCCAGGTGTCCACCCTGAGGTATCTGGGTGTCAGAGATCCAGGTGTTACCGGAAACATGGCAGCAGCCATGACAGCAGAGACGGAGCAGTGAGTGAGCGATGGTTCCTAGCTCTTTATTGGTGATTCAGTACATACTATTGCATACATTTAGCAGCCGAGATTGCCTGCAATGCTTAATTATTTCATTCAATCTTTGTACAAAAACTACATCAAATCAATGCACCTTCATGTCGGTGTCTAGGGAGGGGAGGAAACCTCTTGGCCCTAAATCAGACACACCTCCAGTACCAGCACCCTAGAAACCCAGCAGCAAGAACCGCCATATGTGATACAATGGCTCCCCCTTCAGGTGTTGCATTGATATTACAGTACAAGTTTGAACGTGCATCCTGAGGGTTAGGACTGAACACAGTTCAGACAGACAATTAAAAAATGGTGAATAAGGTCTCTTTAATCATCATGATGGGGTGGGGGGGGGGTGGGTGGGCAGATAAAATAATTAATTTACAGCAGTTCCCTTACCCTGTGCAATAATCCTGGGCTGAGGCTTCGTGATGCAGCTTGCAGTGATGCAGTCAGTCTCTAATGGGTCAAGACCTTCACCCTCTGAATTCGAGCTCAGTCCAGCCCGGGCAGTCCCAGGCAGCGGCTGGCAAACGCACAGAACCTCTCAGCCCCAGAACAACTGGCCAGGGCTCCTGGGAAGCAGTAAATCTGTCAATGTTTAGAACAATGCCCATCATCCCATACAAGGGGGAGAAGTCCCAGCGGCAGGATATCACACAGGTCTTCCCAAGGCTCCTAGGGGCTGCTTCCTTCACCTGCTCAAACTCTGCCTGACCTTACATGCTGGGCCTCTTGTCCAGGTTGAACAGGGCGAGAATGTCGAGCATGGCCTGTTGGAAGTGCTTGCCAAACCGATGAGAATCCTAAACACAAAGAGAATCAGTCACGCCACTCGCTCCCAGAGCTTGCCCTATAAACAGCAGCCTGCTCACTTTTGAAATTTCACTTACACCCGAGCGGGGGGGGGCGTGCACAGAGAGCAGGGGGGGGGGGGGGGGGCGCGCACAGAGAGCGGGGGGGGGGGGCGCGCACAGAGAGCGGGGGGGGGTGCACAGAGAGCAGGGGCGCGCACAGAGAGCTGGGGGGGGGCGCCAGAGAGAGAGAGAGAGAGAGAGAGAGCGAGAGCCAGAGAAAGAGCAAGAGAAAAAGCCATAGCAAGAGGGAGAGACGGAGAGAGAGCGCGCCAGAGAAAGGGAAAGCTGTAGACTGCAGGAAGATATCAATGAATTGGTCAAGTGGGTAGAACAGTGGCAAATGGAATTCAATCCGGAGAAGTGTGAGGTAATGCATTTGGGGAGGGCCAACAAGGCAAGGGAATACACATTAAATGCTCGGACACAGAAGTGTAGAGGAACAAAGGGACTTCGGAGTGCATGTCCAGAGATCCCTGAAGGTAGCAGGCCAGGTAGATAAGATGATTAAGGCGGCATATGGGATACTCGCCTTAATTAGCAGAGGCATGGAATACAAGAGCAGAGAGGTTATGCTTGATCTGTATAAAACACGAGTTAGGCCACAGCTAGAGTACTGCATGCAGTTCTGATCAGGAAGGATGTGATTGCACTGGAAAGGGTGGAGAGGAAATTCACGAGGTTGTTGTCTGGACTGGAGAATTTTAGCTATGAGGAAAGATTGAATAGGCTGAGGTTGTTTTTTTTTGGAACAGAGGAGGCTGAGGGGAGACCTGATTGAGGTGTATAAAATTATGAGGGGCCTGGATATAGAATGGATAGGAAGGACCTATTTCCCTTAGGGTCAACAACCAGGGGGCATAGATTTCAAGTAATTGGTAGAAGGTTTAGAAGCGATATGAGGGGAAATTTATTCACCCAGAGGGTGGTGGGGGTCTGGAACTCACTGCCTGAAAGGGTGGTAGAGGCAGGAACCCTCAGCACATGTAAAAAGTACTTGGATGTGCACCTGAAGTGCCGTAAGCTACAGGGCTATGGACCGAGAGCTGGAAAGTGGGATTAAGCTAGGTAGCTCTTTGTCGGCTGGCGTGAACATAATGGGCCGAAACGGACTCCTTCCGTGCTGCAAATGTCGATGATCCTATGAGAGAGTGCGAGAGAGCGAGACGGACGGAGCGAGAGAGAGCAAGACGGACGGAGCGAGAGGGAGAGACCATCACCCCGTTCCCACCCACCCACCAGCCCCCTACCCCGCCACACTCATTCCCCGCCCATCCGAGGAGACTCACCGTCTCAGGACTGGAGAATTTACTTGAAATGTGGAGATTGATGAGGTTTTCTCCGACCATAATGTACGAGACGCCGTAACCATCGTCAGCAACCTGCAAAAACACAGCGGGCAAACATGTCACAGGCACCTTGAGCAACACCCAGACCTTCCTGACGGACACCCCCCCACACACATCCTCCCCGCCACCCACACACACACCCTCACACACCACCTCCTCCCCCCCCACACACAACTCTTCTCTCCCCCCCACCCCCCACACACAACTCCTCTCTCCCCCCCACCCCTCCTCTCCCCAACCACCGACACACACCTCCTCTCCCCCCCCAACCCACACACCTCCTCTTCCCCCCCGCCCCCACACACACCTCCTCTCCCCCAGCTCACACACACACCTCCTCTCACCGCACCCCCCCACACACACCTCCTCTCCCCCCCCAACCCACACACCTCCTCTTCCCCCCCGCCCCCACACACACCTCCTCTCCCCCAGCTCACACACACACCTCCTCTCACCGCACCCCCCCACACACACCTCCTCTCACCGCCCCCCCACCACACACACCTCCTCTCACCGCCCCCCCCACACACACCTCCTCTCACCCCCCCCCACACACACCTCCTCTCACCGCCCTCCCCCCCACACACACCTCCTCTCACCGCCCCCCCCCCACCACACACCTCCTCTCACCGCCCCCCCCACACACACCTCCTCTCACCCCCCCCCCACACACACCTCCTCTCACCTCCCCCCCACACACACGCCTCCTCTCACCACCACCCCCCCACACCTCTTTCTTCCCCCCACCACCACACACACCTCCTCTCTCCCCCCCATCCCACACCTCTCTCTTCCCCCCACCCCACACCTCTCTCTTCCCCCCCCCCCACCACACACACCTCCTCTCACCGCCCCCCCTCCACACACACCTCCTCTCACCGCCCCCCCCACACACGCCTCCTCTCCCCACCCCCCACACCTCTCTCTTCCCCCCCCCCCCACACCTCTCTCTTCCCCCCCCCCCCACCACACACACCTCCTCTCTCTCCCCCCACACACACACCTCCTCTCTCTCCCCCCACACACACACCTCCTCTCTCTCCCCCCACACACACACCTCCTCTCTCCCCCCACACACACACCTCCTCTCTCTCCCCCCACACACACACCTCCTCTCTCTCCCCCCACACACACACCTCCTCTCTCTCCCCACAC
>NW_027253719.1:0-12910 GCF_044704955.1 Pristiophorus japonicus
AGGATTAAATGGGTGGGGAGAGTCAGTGATAGGGGAGTGTGTACATGGGCTGTGGGAGGATTAAATGGGTGGGGAGAGTCAGTGATAGGGGAGTGTGTACATGGGCTGTGGGAGGATTAAATGGGTGGGGAGAGTCAGTGATAGGGGAGTGTGTACATGGGCTGTGGGAGGATTAAATGGGTGGGGAGAGTCAGTGATAGGGGAGTGTGTACATGGGCTGTGTGAGGATTAAATGGGTGGGGAGAGTCAGTGATAGGGGAGTGTGTACATGGGCTGTGGGAGGATTAAATGGGTGGGGAGAGTCAGTGATAGGGGAGTGTGTACATGGGCTGTGGGAGGGGATTAAATGGGTGGGGAGAGTCAGTGATAGGGGAGTGTGTACATGGGCTGTGGGAGGATTAAATGGGTGGGGAGAGTCAGTGATGGGGAGTGTGTACATGGGCTGTGGGAGGATTAAATGGGTGGGGAGAGTCAGTGATAGGGGAGTGTGTACATGGGCTGTGGGAGGATTAAATGGGTGGGGAGAGTCAGTGATAGGGGAGTGTGTACATGGGCTGTGGGAGGATTAAATGGGTGGGGAGAGTCAGTGATAGGGGAGTGTGTACATGGGCTGTGGGAGGATTAAATGGGTGGGGAGAGTCAGTGATAGGGGAGTGTGTACATGGGCTGTGTGAGGATTAAATGGGTGGGGAGAGTCAGTGATAGGGGAGTGTGTACATGGGCTGTGGGAGGATTAAATGGGTGGGGAGAGTCAGTGATAGGGGAGTGTGTACATGGGCTGTGGGAGGGGATTAAATGGGTGTGGAGAGTCAGTGATAGGGGAGTGTGTACATGGGCTGTGGGAGGATTAAATGGGTGGGGAGAGTCAGTGATAGGGGAGTGTGTGCATGGGCTGTGGGAGGGGATTAAATGGGTGGGGAGAGTCAGTGATAGGGGAGTGTGTACATGGGCTGTGGGAGGATTAAATGGGTGGGGAGAGTCAGTGATAGGGGAGTGTGTACATGGGCTGTGGGAGGATTAAATGGGTGGGGAGAGTCAGTGATAGGGGAGTGTGTACATGGGCTGTGGGAGGATTAAATGGGTGGGGAGAGTCAGTGATGGGGAGTGTGTACATGGGCTGTGGGAGGATTAAATGGGTGGGGAGATCAGTGATAGGGGAGTGTGTACATGGGCTGTGGGAGGATTAAATGGGTGGGGAGAGTCAGTGATAGGGGAGTGTGTACATGGGCTGTGGGAGGATTAAATGGGTGGGGAGAGTCAGTGATAGGGGAGTGTGTACATGGGCTGTGGGAGGATTAAATGGGTGGGGAGAGTCAGTGATAGGGGAGTGTGTACATGGGCTGTGTGAGGATTAAATGGGTGGGAAGAGTCAGTGATAGGGGAGTGTGTACATGGGCTGTGGGAGGATTAAATGGGTGGGGAGAGTCAGTGATAGGGGAGTGTGTACATGGGCTGTGGGAGGGGATTAAATGGGTGTGGAGAGTCAGTGATAGGGGAGTGTGTACATGGGCTGTGGGAGGATTAAATGGGTGGGGAGAGTCAGTGATAGGGGAGTGTGTGCATGGGCTGTGGGAGGGGATTAAATGGGTGGGGAGAGTCAGTGATAGGGGAGTGTGTACATGGGCTGTGGGAGGATTAAATGGGTGGGGAGAGTCAGTGATAGGGGAGTGTGTACATGGGCTGTGGGAGGATTAAATGGGTGGGGAGAGTCAGTGATAGGGGAGTGTGTACATGGGCTGTAGGAGGATTAAATGGGTGGGGAGAGTCAGTGATAGGGGAGTGTGTACATGGGCTGTGGGAGGATTAAATGGGTGGGGAGAGTCAGTGATAGGGGAGTGTGTACATGGGCTGTGGGAGGATTAAATGGGTGGGGAGAGTCAGTGATAGGGGAGTGTGTACATGGGCTGTGGGAGGATTAAATGGGTGGGGAGAGTCAGTGATAGGGGAGTGTGTACATGGGCTGTGTGAGGATTAAATGGGTGGGAAGAGTCAGTGATAGGGGAGTGTGTACATGGGCTGTGGGAGGATTAAATGGGTGGGGAGAGTCAGTGATAGGGGAGTGTGTACATGGGCTGTGGGAGGGGATTAAATGGGTGTGGAGAGTCAGTGATAGGGGAGTGTGTACATGGGCTGTGGGAGGATTAAATGGGTGGGGAGAGTCAGTGATAGGGGAGTGTGTGCATGGGCTGTGGGAGGGGATTAAATGGGTGGGGAGAGTCAGTGATAGGGGAGTGTGTACATGGGCTGTGGGAGGATTAAATGGGTGGGGAGAGTCAGTGATAGGGGAGTGTGTACATGGGCTGTGGGAGGATTAAATGGGTGGGGAGAGTCAGTGATAGGGGAGTGTGTACATGGGCTGTAGGAGGATTAAATGGGTGGGGAGAGTCAGTGATAGGGGAGTGTGTACATGGGCTGTGGGAGGATTAAATGGGTGGGGAGAGTCAGTGATAGGGGAGTGTGTACATGGGCTGTAGGAGGATTAAATGGGTGGGGAGAGTCAGTGATAGGGGATTGTGTACATGGGCTGTGTGAGGATTAAATGGGTGGGGAGAGTCAGTGATAGGGGAGTGTGTACATGGGCTGTGGGAGGGGATTAAATGGGTGGGGAGAGTCAATGATAGGGGAGTGTGTACATGGGCTGTGGGGGGATTAAATGGGTGGGGAGAGTCAGTGATAGGGGAGTGTGTACATGGGCTGTATGAGGATTAAATGGGTGGGGAGAGTCAGTGATAGGGGAGTGTGTACATGGGCTGTGTGAGGATTAAATGGGTGGGGAGAGTCAGTGATAGGGGAGTGTGTACATGGGCTGTGGGAGGATTAAATGGGTGGGGAGAGTCAGTGATAGGGGAGTGTGTACATGGGCTGTGTGACGATTAAATGGGTGGGGAGAGTCAGTGATAGGGGAGTGTGTACATGGGCTGTGGGAGGATTAAATGGGTGGGGAGAGTCAGTGATAGGGGAGAGTGTACATGGGCTGTGGGAGGATTAAATGGGTGGGGAGAGACAGTGATAGGGGAGTGTGTACATGGGCTGTGGGAGGATTAAATGGGTGGGGAGAGTCAGTGATAGGGGAGTGTGTACATGGGCTGTGGGAGGATTAAATGGGTGGAGAGAGTCAGTGATAGGGGAGTGTGTACATGGGCTGTGGGAGCATTAAATGGGTGGGGAGAGTCAGTGATAGGGGAGTGTGTACATGGGCTGTGTGAGGATTAAATGGGTGGGGAGAGTCAGTGATAGGGGAGTGTGTACATGGGCTGTGGGAGGATTAAATGGGTGGTGAGAGTCAGTGATAGGGGAGTGTGTACATGGGCTGTGGGAGGATTAAATGGGTGGGGAGAGTCAGTGATAGGGGAGTGTGTACATGGGCTGTGGGAGGATTAAATGGGTGGGGAGAGTCAGTGATAGGGGAGTGTGTACATGGGCTGTGGGAGGATTAAATGGGTGGGGAGAGTCAGTGATAGGGGAGTGTGTACATGGGCTGTGGGAGGATTAAATGGGTGGAGAGAGTCAGTGATAGGGGAGTGTGTACATGGGCTGTGGGAGAATTAAATGGGTGGGGAGAGTCAGTGATAGGGGAGTGTGTAGATGGGCTGTGTGAGGATTAAATGGGTGGGGAGAGTCAGTGATAGGGGAGTGTGTACATGGGCTGTGGGAGGATTAAATGGGTGGGGAGAGTCAGTGATAGGGGAGTGTGTACATGGGCTGTGAGAGGATTAAATGGGTGGGGAGAGTCAGTGATAGGGGAGTGTGTACATGGGCTGTGGGAGGATTAAATGGGTGGGGAGAGTCAGTGATAGGGGAGTATGTACATGGGCTGTGGGAGGATTAAATGGGTGGGGAGAGTCAGTGATAGGGGAGTGTGTAAACATAGAAACATAGAAAATAGGTGCAGGAGTAGGCCATTCGGCCCTTCTAGCCTGCACCGCCATTCAATGAGTTCATGGCTGAACATGTAACTTCAGTATCCCATTCCTGCTTTCTCGCCATACCCCTTGATCCCCCGAGTCGTAAGGACTTCATCTAACTCCCTTTTGAATATATTTAGTGAATTGGCCGCAACTACTTTCTGTGGTAGAGAATTCCACAGGTTCACCACTCTCTGGGTGAAGAAGTTTCTCCTTATCTCGGTCCTAAATCGCTTACCCCTTATCCTTAGACTGTGACCCCTGGTTCTGGACTTCCCCAACATTGGGAACATTCTTCCTGCATCCAACCTGTCTAAACCCGTCAGAATTTTAAACGTTTCTATGAGGTCCCCTCTCATTCTTCTGAACTCCAGTGAATACAAGCCCAGTTGATCCAGTCTTTCTTGATAGGTCAGTCCCACCATCCCGGGAATCAGTCTGGTGAATCTTCGCTGCACTCCCTCAATAGCAAGAATGTCCTTCCTCAAGTTAGGAGACCAAAACTGTACACAATACTCCAGGTGTGGCCTCACCAAGGCCCTGTACAACTGTAGCAACACCTCACTGCCCCTGTACTCAAATTCCCTCGCTATGAAAGCCAACATGCCATTTGCTTTCTTAACCGCCTGCTGTACCTGCATGCCAACCTTCAATGACTGATGCACCATGACACCCAGGTCTCGTTGCACCTTCCCTTTTCCTAATCTGTCATCATTCAGATAATAGTCTGTCTCTCTGTTTTTACCACCAAAGTGGATAACCTCACATTTATCCACATTATACTTCATCTGCCATGCATTTGCCCACTCACCTAACGTATCCAAGTCACTCTGCAGCCTCATAGCATCCTCCTCGCAGCTCACACTGCCACCCAACTTTGTGTCATCCGCAAATTTGGAGATACTACATTTAATCCCCTCGTCTAAATCATTAATGTACAGTGTAAACAGCTGGGGCCCCAGCACAGAACCCTGCGGTACCCCACTAGTCACTGCCTGCCATTCTGAAAAGTACCCATTTACTCCTACTCTTTGCTTCCTGTCTGACAACCAGTTCTCAATCCACGTCAGCACACTACCCCCAATCCCATGTGCTTTAACTTTGCACATTAATCTCTTGTGTGGGACCTTGTCGAATGCCTTCTGAAAGTCCAAATATACCACATCAACTGGTTTTCCCTTGTCCACTCTACTGGAAACATCCTCAAAAAATTCCAGAAGATTTGTCAAGCATGATTTCCCTTTCACAAATCCATGTTGACTTGGACCTATCATGTCACTTTCCAAATGCGCTGCTATGACATCCTTAATAATTGATTCCATCATTTTACCCACTACTGAGGTCAGGCTGACCGGTCTATAATTCCCTGTTTTCTCTCTCCCTCCTTTTTTAAAAAGTGGGGTTACATTGGCTACCCTCCGCTCCATAGGAACTGATCCAGAGTCAATGGAATGTTGGAAAATGACTGTCAATGCATCTGCAATTTCCAAGGCCACCTCCTTAAGTACTCTGGGATGCAGTCCATCAGGCCCTGGGGATTTATCGGCCTTCAATCCCATCAATTTCCCCAACACAATTTCCCGACGAATAAAGATTTCCCTCAGTTCCTCCTCCTTAATAGACCCTCTGACCACTTTTATATCCGGAAGGTTGTTTGTGTCCTCCTTAGTGAATACTGAACCAAAGTACTTGTTCAATTGGTCCGCCATTTCTTTGTTCCCCGTTATGACTTCCCCTGATTCTGACTGCAGGGGACCTACGTTTGTCTTTACTAACCTTTTTCTCTTTACATACCTATAGAAACTTTTGCAATCCGCCTTAATGTTCCCTGCAAGCTTCTTCTCGTACTCCATTTACTGATGTGTTGTGTTGTGAATTCCAGGTTATGGTGGTGCTGCCGGTATTCAGCCTGTTTATGGGAATGGTAAGTGAGTCACTTGTCCCTGAACTCAATTCCATTCTTCATTGCCATTGTTTTAGCATTGAATGGGCTGTGTAATACACTCTCCCCTATAACTGACTCCCCCCACCCATTTAATCCTCCCACAGCCCATGTACACACTCCCCTATCACTGACTCTCCCCACCCATTTAATTCTCCCACAGCCCATGTACACACTCCCCTCTCACTGACTCTCCCCACCCATTTAATTCTCCCACAGCCCATGTACACACTCCCCTATCACTGACTCTCCCCACCCATTTAATCCTCCCACAGCCCATGTACACACTCCCCTGTCACTGACTCTCCCCACCCATTTCATCCTCCCACAGCCCATGTACACAATCCCCTATCACTGACTCTCCCCACCCACTTAATCCTCCCACAGCCCATGTACACACTCCCCTATCACTGACTCTCCCCACCCATTTAATCCTCCCACAGCCCATGTACACACTCCCCTATCACTGACTCTCCCCACCCATTTCATCCTCCCACAGCCCATGTACACAATCCCCTATCACTGACTCTCCCCACCCATTTAATCCTCCCACAGCCCATGTACACACTCCCCTATCACTGACTCTCCCCACCCATTTAATCCTCACACAGCCCATGTACACACTCCCCTATCACTGAATCTCCCCACCCATTTAATCCTCCCACAGTCTATGTACACACTCCCCTATCACTGACTCTCCCCACCCATTTAATCCTCCCACAGCCCATGTACACACTCCCCTATCACTGACTCTCCCCACCCATTTCATCCTCCCACAGCCCATGTACACAATCCCCTATCACTGACTCTCCCCACCCATTTAATCCTCCCACAGCCCATGTACACACTCCCCTATCACTGACTCTCCCCACCCATTTAATCCTCCCACAACCCATGTACACACTCCCCTATCACTGACTCTCCCCACCCATTTAATCCTCCCACAGCCCATGTACACACTCCCCTATCACTGACTCTCCCCACCCATTTAATCCCCTCACACAGCCCATGTACACACTCCCCTATCACTGACTCTCCCCACCCATTTAATCCTCCCACAGCCCATGTACACACTCCCCTATCACTGACTCTCCCCACCCATTTAATCCTCCCACAGCCCATGTACACACTCCCCTATCACTGACTCTCCCCACCCATTTAATCCTCCCACAGCCCATGTACACACTCCCCTATCACTGACTCTCCCCACCCATTTAATCCTCCCACAGCCCATGTACACTCTCCCAGACCCGCTCCCCACCCCACATCGTGGATTGGGTGACATTGGAACTGGTGGATTTTTTCTCTCTATGAGAATGCTAACTTGATGAACTCTTCTACTCTTCCTGTTTCAGGGTATGGGGCTGGGGCTGGATACCCACGTGGGGCTCCTTCTGTGGTCGGTAAGTATTCAGGAGCAATTAAACTGCTTTATCATTTTTGAACATCTCTTTTAATTCTCGGATTTGCCTTCTCTGCTCCAAGGAGAACAACCCCAGCTTCTCCAGTCTCCCCATGTAACTGAAGTTCCCCATCCCTGGTACCATTCTGGTCAATCTCCCCTTAACCTTCTCTGCTCTAAGGAGAACAACCCCAGCTTCTCCAGTCTCCCCATGTAACTGAAGTTCCCCATCCCCGGTACCATTCTGGTCAATCTCCCCTTAACCTTCTCTGCTCTAAGGAGAACAATCCCAGCTTCTCCAGTCTCCCCATGTAACTGAAGTTCCCCATCCCTGGTACCATTCTGGTCAACCTCCCCTTAACCTTCTCTGCTCTAAGGAGAACAACCCCAGCTTCTCCAGTCTCCCCATGTAACTGAAGTTCCCCATCCCTGGTACCATTTTGGTCACTCTCCCCTTAACCTTCTCTGCTCCAAGGAGAACAATCCCAGCTTCTCCAGTCTCCCCATGTAACTGAAGTTCCCCATCCCTGGTACCATTCTGGTCACTCTCCCCTTAACCTTCTCTGCTCTAAGGAGAACAATCCCAGCTTCTCCAGTCTCCCCATGTAACTGAAGTTCCCCATCCCTGCACCATTCTGGTCACTCTCCCCTTAACCTTCTCTGCTCTAAGGAGAACAATCCCAGCTTCTCCAGTCTCCCCATGTAACTGAAGTTCCCCATCCCTGCACCATTCTGGTCACTCTCCCCTTAACCTTCTCTGCTCTAAGGAGAACAATCCCAGCTTCTCCAGTCTCCCCATGTAACTGAAGTTCCCCATCCCTGGTACCATTCTGGTCACTCTCCCCTTAACCTTCTCTGCTCTAAGGAGAACAATCCCAGCTTCTCCAGTCTCCCCGTGTAACTGAAGTTCCCCATCCCTGCACCATTCTGGTCACTCTCCCCTTAACCTTCTCTGCTCTAAGGAGAACAATCCCAGCTTCTCCAGTCTCCCCATGTAACTGAAGTTCCCCATCCCTGGTACCATTCTGGTCACTCTCCCCTTAACCTTCTCTGCTCTAAGGAGAACAACCCCAGCTTCTCCAGTCTCCCCATGTAACTGAAGTTCCCCATCCCCGGTACCATTCTGGTCACTCTCCCCTTAACCTTCTCTGCTCTAAGGAGAACAATCCCAGCTTCTCCAGTCTCCCCATGTAACTGAAGTTCCCCATCCCCGGTACCATTCTGGTCAATCCCCTCTGCACCCTCTCCAAGGCCTTCACATCCTTCCTAAAGTGCTGGGCCGAGAATTGGACACAATACTCCAGCTGGGGCCTAGCCAAGGGATTTAGAAGGGTTTAGCAATAACTACATGATTTCTCCGTTAATAAAACTTAGGATCGCATGTGCTTTTTTAACACGCTACTCGACTAAACCTGGCAGTTTCCAAGACTTGTGCACTCACGCCCTGTGACACAGGTTCACTGTCGCTCACAATTCTCTCTGCGCAGTCTGTGAGGCCAGGACTTGCTGGGTTAAACGTTAAAACAGCTTCCTGCTGAGCACAGGTTGTACATTGGCTCAGATGAGAATATTCACTCAGTACTGCCCCTCCGACAGTGCGGCGCTCCCTCAGTACTGCCCCTCCGACAGTGCGGTACTCCCTCAGTACTGCCCCTCCGACCGTGCGGTACTCCCTCAGTACTGCCCCTCCGACAGTGCGGCACTCCCTCAGTACTGCCCCTCCGACAGTGCGGCGCTCCCTCAGTACTGCTCCTCCGACAGTGCGGCACTCCCTCAGTACTGCCCCTCCGACAGTGCAGCACTCCCTCAGCACTGCCCCTCCGACAGTGCGGCACTCCCTCAGTACTGCCCCTCCGACAGTGCGGCACTCACTCAGTACTGCCCCTCCGACAGTGCGGCACTCCCTCAGTACTACCCCTCCGACAGTGCGGCGCTCCCTCAGTACTGACCCTCCGACAGTGCAGCACCCACTCAGTACTGTCCCTCCGACAGTGCAGCACTCCCTCAGTACTACCCCTCCGACAGTGCAGCACTCCCTCAGTACTGCCCCTCCGACAGTGCGGCACTCCCTCAGTACTGCCCCTCCGACAGTGCAGCACTCTCTCAGTACTGACCCTCCGACAGTGCAGCACTCCCTCAGTACTACCCCTCCGACAGTGCAGCACTCTCTCAGTACTGACCCTCCGACAGTGCAGCACTCCCTCAGTGCTGCCCCTCCGACAGTGCAGCACTCCCTCAGTACTACCCCTCCGACAGTGCAGCACTCCCTCAGTACTGCCCCTCCGACAGTGCGGCACTCCCTCAGTACTGCCCCTCCGACAGTGCAGCACTCCCTCAGTACTACCCCTCCGACAGTGCAGCACTCTCTCAGTACTGCCCCTCCGACAGTGCGGCACTCTCTCAGTACTGCCCCTCCGACAGTGCAGCACTCCCTCAGTACTGCCCCTCCGACAGTGCGGCACTCCCTCAGTACTGACCCTCCGACAGTGCAGCACTCCCTCAGTACTGCCCCTCCGACAGTGCAGCACTCCCTCAGTACTGACCCTCTGACAGTGCGGCGCTCCCTCAGTACTGACCCTCCGACAGTGCGGCACTCCCTCAGTACTGGCCCTCCGACAGTGCAGCACTCCCTCAGTACTACCCCTCCGACAGTGCAGCACTCCCTCAGTACTGCCCCTCCGACAGTGCGGCACTCCCTCAGTACTGCCCCTCCGACAGTGCAGCACTCTCTCAGTACTGACTCTCCGACAGTGCGGCACTCCCTCAGTACTGCCCCTCCGACAGTGCGGCACTCCCTCAGTACTGCCCCTCCGACAGTGCGGCACTCCCTCAGTACTGCCCCTCCGACAGTGCGGAGCTCCCTCAGTACTGCCCCTCCAACAGTGCGGCACTCCCTCAGTACTGCCCCTCCGACAGTGCGGCACTCCCTCAGTACTGCCCCTCCGACAGTGCCGCACTCCCTCAGTACTGACCCTCCGACAGTGCGGCACTCCCTCAGTACTGCCCCTCCGACAGTGCGGCACTCCCTCAGTATTGCCCCTCCGACAGTGCAGCACTCCCTCAGTACTGCCCCTCCGACAGTGCAGCACTCCCTCAGTACTGCCCCTCCGACAGTGCAGCACTCCCTCAGTACTACCCCTCCGTCAGTGCGGCACTCCCTCAGTACTGCCCCTCCGACAGTGCGGCACTCCCTCAGTACTGCACTGGGCGTGTCGGCCGGCATTTTGTCCACTCCAGGGACTTGAAGCCACAATCTTCTGGCTCAGAGGCGAGAGTGCTCAGCACTGAGCCACGGCAAGAGTTTGTTTGCTTTCCGATTGGCCGAGGGAAGGCAGTGACCTGTGAGGATGAAGGGAGTGCGTGGTGGGACGGCCGGGGGTGGGGCATATGACAAACCCTCTCGGAAGGCATTCAAGCAGATCTTGCATCCCGACTCTCGGCAATCTTTCAAGAGCCAAGCTTGGCGTCAATGAGCCACTTGTGCTATTTTCACTCTGGGTGTCCTCGGTCACTCTGGGCTGCGGCCTTTCTCTCAGAACTCTCAGCAAAGGTCTCACTTGGCTCCTTCTCCTTGATCCCGTGACTGACTCCTCTCTGTCTTTCAGTTCCAGGGCGCATCATCGGCACAAGGAAAGCAGGTAATGCCAGCTCTTTGCAGTTACCATGCCGATCGGTGACCTTGATTGAGGTCACGGGGCAGTGGTTGTGTTGGGGCCAGCGATTGAGGTTGTGGGGAAGACCCTGACGGGTTGGCGGCGTGCAGAGCAGGAGTTGGGCTCTGCCGGGAATCGGAGGGGAGTCGAGAAGGGTTGTCCGTCTGTGGTGAAGGGGACCGAATATCGGGGGATTGGGACTGAGGATGGATAGGATGGGGGCAGGTATCGTCCAAAGGGGACATCGATGGGTGGACTCATTGACCGGGGAAGGGCGTTGAAGAGAGGGACAGAGTAAATGGGGATAAGAGGCAATTCGATGGGATTGTGGAGGGAGTGAAGGGGTTGGGGGATATGGGGAGAAGGTGGGTAGGTGGGGTTGGGGGATATGGGGAGAAGGTGGGTAGGTGGGGTTGGGGGATATGGGGAGAAGATGGGTAGGTGGGGTTGGGGGATATGGGGAGAAGGTGGATAGGTGGGGTTGGGGGATATGGGGAGAAGGTGGGTAGGTGGGGTTGGGGGATATGGGGAGAAGGTGGGTAGGTGGGGTTGGGGGATATGGGGAAGGTGGGTAGGTGGGGGTTGGGGGATATGGGGAGAAGGTGGGTAGGTGGGGTTGGGGGATATGGGGAAGGTGGGTAGGTGGGGGTTGGGGGATATGGGGAGAAGGTGGGTAGGTGGGGTTGGGGGATATGGGGAAGGTGGGTAGGTGGGGTTGGGGGATATGGGGAAGGTGGGTCAGTGGGGTTGGGGGATATGGGGACAAGGTGGGTAGGTGGGGTTGGGGGATATGGGGAGAAGGTGGGTAGGTGGGGTTGGAGGATATGGGGAGGAAGGTGGGTAGGTGGGGTTGGGGGATATGGGGAGAAGGTGGGTAGGTGTGGTTGGGGGATATGGGGAAGGTGGGTAGGTGGGATTGGGGATATGGGGAGAAGGTGGGTAGGTGGGGTTGGGGGATATGGGAGAAGGTGGGTAGGTGGGGTTGGAGGATATGGGGAGAAGGTGGGTAGGTGGGATTGGGGATATGGGGAGAAGGTGGGTAGGTGGGGTTGGGGGATATGGGAGAAGGTGGGTAGGTGGGGTTGGAGGATATGGGGAGAAGGTGGGTAGGTGGGATTGGGGATATGGGGAGAAGGTGGGTAGGTGGGGTTGGGGGATATGGAGAAGGTGGGTAGGTGGGGTTTGGGGATATGGGGAGAAGGTGGGTAGATGGGGTTGCGGGATATGGGGAGAAGGTGGGTAGGTGGGGTTGGGGGATATGGGGAGAAGGTGGGTAGGTGGGGTTGGGGGATATGGGGAGAGGGTGGGTAGGTGGGGTTGGGGGATATGGGGAGAAGGTGGGCAGGTGGGGTTTGGGGATATGGGGAGAAGGTGGGTAGGTGGGGTTTAGGGGATATGGGAAAGGTGGGTAGGTGGGGTTTGGAGATATGGGGAGAAGGTGGGTAGGTGGGGTTGGGGGATATGGAGAAGGTGGGTAGGTGGGGTTTGGAGATATGGGGAGAAGGTGGGTAGGTGGGGTTGGGGGATATGGGGAGAAGGTGGGTAGGTGGGGTTGAGTGATATGGGAAAGGTGGGTAGGTGGGGTTGGGGGATATGGGGAGAAGGTGGGTAGGTGGGGTTTGGAGATATGGGGAGAAGGTGGGTAGGTGGGGTTGGGGGATATGGAGAAGGTGGGTAGGTGGGGTTTGGAGATATGGGGAGAAGGTGGGTAGGTGGGGATATGGGGAGAAGGTGGGAGGTGGGGTGGGGGATATGGGAGGGGTTTGTAGTGAGAAGGTGTGTGTGATGTGTGTGTGTGGTGGGAAAGTAAAATAAGTAATAAGGAGAAAATGTGAAAATTAAAATAAGTAAATAAGGAGGATGTGAAAATTAAATAATTAAATAAGGAAATGTGAAAATTAAAATAAGTAAATAAGGAGAAAATGTGAGTGTGTGAAAATTAAAATAAGTAAATAAGGAGAAAATGTGAAAATTAAATAAGTAAATAAGGAGAAAATGTGAAAAATTA
>NW_027253720.1:0-12882 GCF_044704955.1 Pristiophorus japonicus
ACACCCTGTCACTGAGACACTCCCCCCACGTCACACCCTGTCACTGGGACACTCCCCACGTCACACCCTGTCACTGGGACACTCCCCACGTCACACCCTGTCACTGAGACACTCCCCACGTCACACCCTGTCACTGGGACACTCCCCCCACGTCACACCCTGTCACTGGGACACTCCCCCCACGTCACACCCCGTCACTGAGACAATCCCCCACGTCACACCCTGTCACTGAGACACTCCCCCCACGTCACACCCTGTCACTGAGACACTCCCCACGTCACACCCCGTCACTGAGACACTCCCTGTCACTGAGACACTCCCCACGTCACACCCTGTCACTGAGACACTCCCCCCACGTCACACCCTGTCACTGAGACACTCCCCACGTCACACCCCGTCACTGGGACACTCCCTGTCACTGAGACACTCCCCACGTCACACCCTGTCACTGAGACACTCCCCACGTCACACCCTGTCACTGAGACACTCCCCCCACGTCACACCCCGTCACTGAGACACTCCCCCCACGTCACACCCTGTCACTGAGACACTCCCCACGTCACACCCTGTCACTGAGACACTCCCCCACGTCACACCCCGTCACTGGGACACTCCCCACGTCACACCCTGTCACTGGGACACTCCCCACGTCACACCCTGTCACTGAGACACTCCCCACGTCACACCCTGTCACTGGGACACTCCCCCCACGTCACACCCTGTCACTGAGACACTCCCCACGTCACACCCTGTCACTGAGACACTCCCCCACGTCACACCCTGTCACTGAGACAATCCCCCACGTCACACCCTGTCACTGAGACACTCCCCCCACGTCACACCCTGTCACTGAGACACTCCCCCAACATCACACCCTGTCACTGAGACACTCCCCACGTCACACCCTGTCACTGAGACACTCCCCCACGTCACACCCCGTCACTGAGACAATCCCCCACGTCACACCCTGTCACTGAGACACTCCCCCCACGTCACACCCTGTCACTGAGACACTCCCCCAACATCACACCCTGTCACTGAGACACTCCCCACGTCACTCCCTGTCACTGAGACACTCCCCACGTCACACCCTGTCACTGAGACACTCCCCCTACGTCACACCCTGTCACTGAGACACTCCCCACGTCACACCCTGTCACTGGGGCACTCCCCACGTCACACCCTGTCACTGGGACACTCCCCACGTCACACCCTGTCACTGAGACACTCCCCCCACGTCACACCCCGTCACTGGGACACTCCCCACGTCACACCCTGTCACTGGGACACTCCCCACGTCACACCCCGTCACTGAGACACTCCCCCCACGTCACACCCTGTCACTGAGACACTCCCCACGTCACACCCTATCACTGAGACACTCCCCCCACGTCACACCCTGTCACTGAGACACTCCCCCCACGTCACACCCTGTCACTGAGACACTCCCCCCACGTCACACCCTGTCACTGAGACACTCCCCCCATGTCACACCCTGTCACTGAGACACTCCCCCCATGTCACACCCTGTCACTGAGACACTCCCCACGTCACACCCTGTCACTGAGACACTCCCCCCACGTCACACCCTGTCACTGAGACACTCCCCCCACGTCACACCCTGTCACTGAGACACTCCCCCACGTCACACCTCGTCACTGAGACACTCCCCCCACGTCACACCCTGTCACTGAGACACTCCCCACGTCACACCCTGTCACTGAGACACTCCCCCCACGTCACACCCCGTCACTGAGACAATCCCCCACGTCACACCCTGTCACTGAGACACTCCCCCCACGTCACACCCCGTCACTGAGACACTCCCCCCACGTCACACCCCGTCACTGAGACACTCCCCCCACGTCACACCCTGTCACTGAGACACTCCCCACGTCACACCCTGTCACTGAGACACTCCCCCCACGTCACACCCCGTCACTGGGACACTCCCCACGTCACACCCTGTCACTGGGACACTCCCCACGTCACACCCTGTCACTGAGACACTCCCCACGTCACACCCTGTCACTGGGACACTCCCCCCACGTCACACCCTGTCACTGGGACACTCCCCCCACGTCACACCCCGTCACTGAGACAATCCCCCACGTCACACCCTGTCACTGAGACACTCCCCCCACGTCACACCCTGTCACTGAGACACTCCCCACGTCACACCCCGTCACTGAGACACTCCCTGTCACTGAGACACTCCCCACGTCACACCCTGTCACTGAGACACTCCCCCCACGTCACACCCTGTCACTGAGACACTCCCCACGTCACACCCCGTCACTGGGACACTCCCTGTCACTGAGACACTCCCCACGTCACACCCTGTCACTGAGACACTCCCCACGTCACACCCTGTCACTGAGACACTCCCCCCACGTCACACCCCGTCACTGAGACACTCCCCCCACGTCACACCCTGTCACTGAGACACTCCCCACGTCACACCCTGTCACTGAGACACTCCCCCACGTCACACCCCGTCACTGGGACACTCCCCACGTCACACCCTGTCACTGGGACACTCCCCACGTCACACCCTGTCACTGAGACACTCCCCACGTCACACCCTGTCACTGGGACACTCCCCCCACGTCACACCCTGTCACTGAGACACTCCCCCCACGTCACACCCTGTCACTGAGACACTCCCCCCACGTCACACCCTGTCACTGAGACACTCCCCCCACGTCACACCCCGTCACTGAGACACTCCCCCCACGTCACACCCTGTCACTGAGACACTCCCCCCACGTCACACCCTGTCACTGGGACACTCCCCCCACGTCACACCCTGTCACTGGGACACTCCCCACGTCACACCCTGTCACTGAGACACTCCCCACGTCACACCCTGTCACTGAGACACTCCCCACGTCACACCCTGTCACTGGGACACTCCCCACGTCACACCCTGTCACTGAGACACTCCCCCCACATCACACCCTGTCACTGAGACACTCCCCCACGTCACACCCCGTCACTGAGACACTCCCCCCACGTCACACCCTGTCACTGAGACACTCCCCACGTCACACCCTGTCACTGAGACACTCCCCACGTCACACCCTGTCACTGAGACACTCCCCCCACGTCACACCCTGTCACTGAGACACTCCCCACGTCACACCCTGTCACTGAGACACTCCCCACGTCACACCCTGTCACTGAGACACTCCCCCCACGTCACACCCTGTCACTGAGACACTCCCCACGTCACACCCCGTCACTGAGACACTCCCCCCACGTCACACCCTGTCACTGAGACACTCCCCACGTCACACCCCGTCACTGAGACACTCCCCCCACGTCACACCCTGTCACTGAGACACTCCCCCCACGTCACACCCTGTCACTGAGACACTCCCCCCACGTCACACCCTGTCACTGAGACACTCCCTGTCACTGAGACACTCCCCACGTCACACCCTGTCACTGGGACACTCCCCACGTCACACCCTGTCACTGGGACACTCCCCACGTCACACCCTGTCACTGAGACACTCCCTCCACGTCACACCCCGTCACTGGGACACTCCCCACGTCACACCCTGTCACTGGGACACTCCCCACGTCACACCCCGTCACTGAGACACTCCCCCCACGTCACACCCTGTCACTGAGACACTCCCCACGTCACACCCTGTCACTGAGACACTCCCCCCACGTCACACCCTGTCACTGAGACACTCCCCCCACGTCACACCCTGTCACTGAGACACTCCCCCACGTCACACCCCGTCACTGAGACACTCCCCCCACGTCACACCCTGTCACTGAGACACTCCCCACGTCACACCCTGTCACTGAGACACTCCCCCCACGTCACACCCCGTCACTGAGACAATCCCCCACGTCACACCCTGTCACTGAGACACTCCCCCCACGTCACACCCTGTCACTGAGACACTCCCCACGTCACACCCTGTCACTGAGACACTCCCCCCACGTCACACCCCGTCACTG
Source organism: Pristiophorus japonicus (assembly GCF_044704955.1). Classification (NCBI taxonomy): domain Eukaryota; kingdom Metazoa; phylum Chordata; class Chondrichthyes; family Pristiophoridae; genus Pristiophorus; species Pristiophorus japonicus. The sequence continues at coordinate 3,982 of NW_027253720.1, forward strand.
AGACACTCCCCCCACGTCACACCCTGTCACTGAGACACTCCCCACTTCACACCCTGTCACTGAGACACTCCCCCCACGTCACACCCTGTCACTGAGACACTCCCCACGTCACACCCTGTCACTGAGACACTCCCCCTACGTCACACCCTGTCACTGAGACACTCCCCACGTCACACCCTGTCACTGGGACACTCCCCCCACGTCACACCCTGTCACTGAGACACTCCCCCCACGTCACACCCTGTCACTGGGACACTCCCCCCACGTCACACCCCGTCACTGAGACAATCCCCCACGTCACACCCTGTCACTGAGACACTCCCCCCACGTCACACCCTGTCACTGAGACACTCCCCACGTCACACCCCGTCACTGAGACACTCCCCCCACGTCACACCCTGTCACTGAGACACTCCCCACGTCACACCCTGTCACTGAGACACTCCCCCCACGTCACACCCTGTCACTGAGACACTCCCCCACGTCACACCCTGTCACTGAGACACTCCCCCACGTCACACCCCGTCACTGAGACACTCCCCCCACGTCACACCCTGTCACTGAGACACTCCCCACGTCACACCCTGTCACTGAGACACTCCCCCCACGTCACACCCCGTCACTGAGACAATCCCCCACGTCACACCCTGTCACTGAGACACTCCCCCCACGTCACACCCTGTCACTGAGACACTCCCCACGTCACACCCTGTCACTGAGACACTCCCCCCACGTCACACCCCGTCACTGAGACACTCCCCCCACGTCACACCCTGTCACTGAGACACTCCCCACGTCACACCCTGTCACTGAGACACTCCCCCCACGTCACACCCCGTCACTGGGACACTCCCCACGTCACACCCTGTCACTGGGACACTCCCCACGTCACACCCTGTCACTGAGACACTCCCCACGTCACACCCTGTCACTGGGACACTCCCCCCACGTCACACCCTGTCACTGAGACACTCCCCCCACGTCACACCCTGTCACTGAGACACTCCCCCACGTCACACCCCGTCACTGAGACACTCCCCCCACGTCACACCCCGTCACTGGGACACTCCCCCCACGTCACACCCCGTCACTGAGACAATCCCCCACGTCACACCCTGTCACTGAGACACTCCCCCCACGTCACACCCTGTCACTGAGACACTCCCCACGTCACACCCCGTCACTGAGACACTCCCTGTCACTGAGACACTCCCCACGTCACACCCCGTCACTGGGACACTCCCTGTCACTGAGACACTCCCCACGTCACACCCTGTCACTGAGACACTCCCCACGTCACACCCTGTCACTGAGACACTCCCCCCACGTCACACCCCGTCACTGAGACACTCCCCCCACGTCACACCCTGTCACTGAGACACTCCCCACGTCACACCCTGTCACTGAGACACTCCCCCCACGTCACACCCCGTCACTGGGACACTCCCCACGTCACACCCTGTCACTGGGACACTCCCCACGTCACACCCTGTCACTGAGACACTCCCTACGTCACACCCTGTCACTGGGACACTCCCCCCACGTCACACCCTGTCACTGAGACACTCCCCCCACGTCACACCCTGTCACTGAGACACTCCCCCACGTCACACCCCGTCACTGAGACACTCCCCCACGTCACACCCCGTCACTGGGACACTCCCCCCACGTCACACCCCGTCACTGAGACAATCCCCCACGTCACACCCTGTCACTGAGACACTCCCCCACGTCACACCCTGTCACTGAGACACTCCCCCAACATCACACCCTGTCATTGAGACACTCCCCACGTCACTCCCTGTCACTGAGACACTCCCCACGTCACACCCTGTCACTGAGACACTCCCCCTACGTCACACCCTGTCACTGAGACACTCCCCACGTCACACCCTGTCACTGGGGCACTCCCCACGTCACACCCTGTCACTGGGACACTCCCCACGTCACACCCTGTCACTGAGACACTCCCCCCACGTCACACCCCGTCACTGGGACACTCCCCACGTCACACCCTGTCACTGGGACACTCCCCACGTCACACCCCGTCACTGAGACACTCCCCCCACGTCACACCCTGTCACTGAGACACTCCCCACGTCACACCCTATCACTGAGACACTCCCCCCACGTCACACCCTGTCACTGAGACACTCCCCCCACGTCACACCCTGTCACTGAGACACTCCCCCCACGTCACACCCTGTCACTGAGACACTCCCCCCATGTCACACCCTGTCACTGAGACACTCCCCCCATGTCACACCCTGTCACTGAGACACTCCCCACGTCACACCCTATCACTGAGACACTCCCCCCACGTCACACCCTGTCACTGAGACACTCCCCCCATGTCACACCCTGTCACTGAGACACTCCCCCCACGTCACACCCCGTCACTGAGACACTCCCCCCACGTCACACCCTGTCACTGGGACACTCCCCCCACGTCACACCCTGTCACTGAGACACTCCCCCCACGTCACACCCTGTCACTGAGACACTCCCCCCACGTCACACCCCGTCACTGAGACACTCCCCCCACGTCACACCCTGTCACTGAGACACTCCCCCCACGTCACACCCTGTCACTGGGACACTCCCCCCACGTCACACCCTGTCACTGGGACACTCCCCACGTCACACCCTGTCACTGAGACACTCCCCACGTCACACCCTGTCACTGAGACACTCCCCACGTCACACCCTGTCACTGGGACACTCCCCACGTCACACCCTGTCACTGAGACACTCTCTCTCACGTCACACCCTATCACTGAGACACTCCCCCCACATCACACCCTGTCACTGAGACACTCCCCCACGTCACACCCCGTCACTGAGACACTCCCCCCACGTCACACCCTGTCACTGAGACACTCCCCACATCACACCCTGTCACTGAGACACTCCCCACGTCACACCCTGTCACTGAGACACTCCCCCCACGTCACACCCTGTCACTGAGACACTCCCCCAGCATCACACCCCGTCACTGAGACACTCCCCACGTCACACCCTGTCACTGAGACACTCCCCCCACGTCACACCCCGTCACTGAGACACTCCCCCACGTCACACCCTGTCACTGAGACACTCCCCCACGTCACACCCTGTCACTGAGACACTCCCCCCACGTCACACCCTGTCACTGAGACACTCCCCACGTCACACCCCGTCACTGAGACACTCCCCCCACGTCACAACCTGTCACTGAGACACTCCCCACGTCACACCCCGTCACTGAGACACTCCCCCCACGTCACACCCTGTCACTGAGACACTCCCCCCACGTCACACCCTGTCACTGAGACACTCCCCCCACGTCACACCCTGTCACTGAGACACTCCCCCCACGTCACACCCTGTCACTGAGACACTCCCCCCACGTCACACCCTGTCACTGAGACACTCCCCACGTCACACCCTGTCACTGAGACACTCCCCCCACGTCACACCCTGTCACTGAGACACTCCCCCACGTCACACCCTGTCACTGAGACACTCCCCCAAGTCATACCCCGTCACTGAGACACTCCCCACGTAACACCCTGTCACTGAGACACTCCCCACGTCACACCCTGTCACTGAGACACTCCCCCCACGTCACACCCTGTCACTGAGACACTCCCCACGTCACACACTGTCACTGAGACACTCCCCCCAAGTCACACCCTGTCACTGGGACACTCCCCCCACGTCACACCCCGTCACTGAGACACTCCCCACGTCACACCCTGTCACTGAGACCCTCCCCACGTCACACCCTGTCACTGAGACACTCCCCACGTCACACCCTGTCACTGAGACACTCCCCACGTCACACCCCGTCACTGAGACACTCCCCCCACGTCACACCCTGTCACTGAGACACTCCCCACGTCACACCCCGTCACTGAGACACTCCCCACGTCACACCCCGTCACTGAGACACTCCCCACGTCACACCCTGTCACTGAGACACTCCCCACGTCACACCCCGTCACTGGGACACTCCCCCCACGTCACACCCTGTCACTGAGACACTCCCCCCACGTCACACCCTGTCACTGAGACACTCCCCCCACGTCACACCCTGTCACTGAGACACTCCCCCCACGTCACACCCTGTCACTGAGACACTCCCCCCACGTCACACCCTGTCACTGAGACACTCCCCCCATGTCACACCCTGTCACTGAGACACTCCCCACGTCACACCCCGTCACTGAGACACTCCCCACGTCACACCCTGTCACTGAGACACTTCCCCCCCCCCCCCCCACGTCACACCCTGTCACTGGGACACTCCCCCCACGTCACACCCTGTCACTGAGACACTCCCCACGTCACACCCTGTCACTGGGACACTCCCCACGTCACACCCTGTCACTGAGACACTCCCCACGTCACACCCTGTCACTGAGACACTCCCCACGTCACACCCTGTCACTGGGACACTCCCCACGTCACACCCTGTCACTGAGACACTCCCCACGTCACACCCTGTCACTGAGACACTCCCCCACGTCACACCCTGTCACTGAGACACTCCCCACGTCACACCCTGTCACTGAGACACTCCCCCCACGTCACACCCTGTCACTGAGACACTCCCCCACGTCACACCCTTGTCACTGAGACACTCCCCACGTCACACCCTGTCACTGAGACACTCCCCCACGTCACACCCTGTCACTGAGACACTCCCCACGTCACACCCTGTCACTGAGACACTCCCCCACGTCACACCCTGTCACTGAGACACTCCCCCCACGTCACACCCCTGTCACTGAGACACTCCCCCCACGTCACACCCTGTCACTGAGACACTCCCCCACGTCACACCCTGTCACTGAGACACTCCCCCCACGTCACACCCTGTCACTGAGACACTCCCCCACGTCACACCCTGTCACTGAGACACTCCCCCACGTCACACCCTGTCACTGAGACACTCCCCACGTCACACCCCGTCACTGAGACACTCCCCCACGTCACACCCTGTCACTGAGACACTCCCCACGTCACACCCCGTCACTGAGACACTCCCCCCACGTCACACCCTGTCACTGAGACACTCCCCACGTCACACCCCGTCACTGAGACACTCCCCCACGTCACACCCTGTCACTGAGACACTCCCCACGTCACACCCTGTCACTGAGACACTCCCCCACGTCACACCCTGTCACTGAGACACTCCCCACGTCACACCCCTGTCACTGAGACACTCCCCCACGTCACACCCTGTCACTGAGACACTCCCCACGTCACACCCTGTCACTGAGACACTCCCCCCACGTCACACCCTGTCACTGAGACACTCCCCCCACGTCACACCCTGTCACTGAGACACTCCCCACGTCACACCCTGTCACTGAGACACTCCCCACGTCACACCCTGTCACTGAGACACTCCCCCACGTCACACCCTGTCACTGAGACACTCCCCCACGTCACACCCCGTCACTGAGACACTCCCCCACGTCACACCCTGTCACTGAGACACTCCCCCACGTCACACCCTGTCACTGAGACACTCCCCCCACGTCACACCCTGTCACTATTCGAGACACTCCCCCCACGTCACACCCTGTCACTGAGACACTCCCCACGTCACACCCTGTCACTGAGACACTCCCCCACGTCACACCCTGTCACTGAGACACTCCCCCACGTCACACCCTGTCACTGAGACACTCCCCCACGTCACACCCTGTCACTGAGACACTCCCCCCACGTCACACCCTGTCACTGAGACACTCCCCCACGTCACACCCCGTCACTGAGACACTCCCCCACGTCACACCCTGTCACTGAGACACTCCCCACGTCACACCCTGTCACTGAGACACTCCCCACGTCACACCCTGTCACTGAGACACTCCCCCACGTCACACCCCGTCACTGAGACACTCCCCACGTCACACCCCCGTCACTGAGACACTCCCCACGTCACACCCCGTCACTGAGACACTCCCCACGTCACACCACTGAGACACTCCCCACGTCACACCCTGTCACTGAGACACTCCCCCATGTCACACCCTGTCACTGAGACACTCCCCACGTCACACCCCGTCACTGAGACACTCCCCACGTCACACCCCGTCACTGAGACACTCCCCCCACGTCACACCCTGTCACTGAGACACTCCCCACGTCACACCCTGTCACTGAGACACTCCCCCACGTCACACCCTGTCACTGAGACACTCCCCCCACGTCACACCCTGTCACTGAGACACTCCCCACGTCACACCCTGTCACTGAGACACTCCCCACGTCACACCCCGTCACTGAGACACTCCCCACGTCACACCCCGTCACTGAGACACTCCCCACGTCACACCCTGTCACTGAGACACTCCCCCCACGTCACACCCTGTCACTGAGACACTCCCCACGTCACACCCTGTCACTGAGACACTCCCCACGTCACACCCTGTCACTGAGACACTCCCCCACGTCACACCCTGTCACTGAGACACTCCCCCCACGTCACACCCTGTCACTGAGACACTCCCCCCACGTCACACCCTGTCACTGAGACACTCCCCCCACGTCACACCCTGTCACTGAGACACTCCCCCCACGTCACACCCTGTCACTGAGACACTCCCCCACGTCACACCCTGTCACTGAGACACTCCCCCACGTCACACCCTGTCACTGAGACACTCCCCCCACGTCACACCCTGTCACTGAGACACTCCCCCCACGTCACACCCTGTCACTGAGACACTCCCCCACGTCACACCCTGTCACTGAGACACTCCCCCCACGTCACACCCTGTCACTGAGACACTCCCCCACGTCACACCCTGTCACTGAGACACTCCCCCACGTCACACCCTGTCACTGAGACAATACTATCTCCCCACGTCACACCCTGTCACTGAGACACTCCCCCACGTCACACCCCGTCACTGAGACCCCACGTCACACCCTGTCACTGAGACACTCCCCACGTCACACCCTGTCACTGAGACACTCCCCCACGTCACACCCCGTCACTGAGACACTCCCCCACGTCACACCCCTGTCACTGAGACACTCCCCCCACGTCACACCCTGTCACTGAGACACTCCCCCCACGTCACACCCCGTCACTGAGACACTCCCCACGTCACACCCTGTCACTGAGACACTCCCCCCACGTCACACCCTGTCACTGAGACACTCCCCCCACGTCACACCCTGTCACTGAGACACTCCCCCCACGTCACACCCTGTCACTGAGACACTCCCCCCACGTCACACCCCTGTCACTGAGACACTCCCCCACGTCACACCCTGTCACTGAGACACTCCCCCCACGTCACACCCTGTCACTGAGACACTCCCCACGTCACACCCTGTCACTGAGACACTCCCCCACGTCACACCCCGTCACTGAGACACTCCCCCCACGTCACACCCTGTCACTGAGACACTCCCCCCACGTCACACCCTGTCACTGGGACACTCCCCCCACGTCACACCCCGTCACTGAGACACTCCCCCCACGTCACACCCCTGTCACTGAGACACTCCCCACCCTGTCACTGAGACACTCCCCCCAACATCACACCCTGTCACTGAGACACTCCCCACGTCACACCCTGTCACTGAGACACTCCCCCCACGTCACACCCTGTCACTGAGACACTCCCCACGTCACACCCTGTCACTGAGACACTCCCCACGTCACACCCCGTCACTGAGACACTCCCCCAACATCACACCCTGTCACTGAGACACTCCCCACGTCACACCCTGTCACTGAGACACTCCCCCCACGTCACACCCCGTCACTGAGACACTCCCCACGTCACACCCTGTCACTGGGACACTCCCCCCAACATCACACCCTGTCACTGAGACACTCCCCCCACGTCACACCCCGTCACTGAGACACTCCCCACGTCACACCCCGTCACTGAGACACTCCCCCATGTCACACCCTGTCACTGAGACACTCCCCCCACGTCACACCCCGTCACTGAGACACTCCCCCCACGTCACACCCTGTCACTGGGACACTCCCCACGTCACACCCTGTCACTGAGACACTTCCCCACGTCACACCCTGTCACTGAGACACTCCCCACGTCACACCCTGTCACTGAGACACTCCCCACGTCACACCCTGTCACTGAGACACTCCCCCCACGTCACACCCCGTCACTGAGACACTCCCCCTAAGTCACACCCTGTCACTGGGACACTCCCCACGTCACACCCTGTCACTGAGACACTTCCCCCACGTCACACCCTGTCACTGAGACACTCCCCCCACGTCACACCCTGTCACTGAGACACTCCCCCACGTCACACCCTGTCACTGAGACACTCCCCACGTCACACCCTGTCACTGAGACACTCCCCCCACGTCACACCCTGTCACTGAGACACTCCCCCCACGTCACACCCTGTCACTGAGACACTCCCCCCACGTCACACCCTGTCACTGAGACACTCCCCCCACGTCACACCCTGTCACTGAGACACTCCCCCCACGTCACACCCTGTCACTGAGACACTCCCCCCACGTCACACCCTGTCACTGAGACACTCCCCCACGTCACACCCTGTCACTGAGACACTCCCCCCACGTCACACCCTGTCACTGAGACACTCCCCCCACGTCACACCCCTGTCACTGAGACACTCCCCACGTCACACCCTGTCACTGAGACACTCCCCCCACGTCACACCCTGTCACTGAGACACTCCCCCACGTCACACCACTCCCCACGTCACACCCTGTCACTGAGACACTCCCCCCACGTCACACCCCGTCACTGAGACACTCCCCCCACGTCACCACCCCCGTCACTGAGACACTCCCCACGTCACACCCCGTCACTGAGACACTCCCCCCACGTCACACCCTGTCACTGAGACACTCCCCCCACGTCACACCCCGTCACTGAG